>NW_028250054.1:0-19000 GCF_964263255.1 Lissotriton vulgaris
TATGGCTGGATATAATCAATGGCCGTGCTTTTCCCTGGTCTGTTGAAGGTACATAAACCCAGGATATCCGGGAGGAGTCTGCCATAACAGGCCCTAAGGTAGTGAGTTACGACCAACTTGTTGATCGCGAGGGCCAGAGGCAATAGACGCTTTTCCGGGTCCATAAAACATTCCGGATAAGCCAGATGTCATCCTCTTCTGAGGTTACAGAAGGAATCCCCATGAGCGGTTCAAAATGGCAATTGAGGTCCGCGCCAATAATTTTGTGATAAGACGAGGGGAAAGAAAGAAGGAGCGCCTCCAGAGCCTCTAGGATAGATAATCCCAGCTGGTGAGGGTGGGGGCGTAGATAGATGTTAATCACTGCCAGTACCATACCATCCTTAAATGTGAGTATAATACAAAGGATGTCCGGGCAGAGGGAGTCCATTACCTTGACCGAGCACCCCAGGTGCACTGCAACCCAGGTACTCAACCCCCCGAAGGTCTTCCCCTAGGTCCCTGCACAGCCGGTATGTGATAAGACGCAAATCCAACCCTAACAGGAGCAGACAGGAGCCAAGTCTCTTGAAACAGACATAGATCGTATCCGTCCATCAGCTCTCCCCACTCCTGGGTTATGCAGCTTTGTCCCCAGCCCGGCTACATTCCAGGACCCAATCAAGGAACTACAAGGCGCCTGTTGGGCTGTGGGGTCCTCAATGGGTTGCAACGTGTTGGGGGATTTAGGTACTATACGTGTGTGTATATCAGACTCCCGTACACCTCCTATGAAGCCAGAATTGTGGGATAATTGTAGGGTCAATGTGCTGGGCGCCTTCGAACTGAGAACCCATTCCGGGAGCCCTGCCTCATCACTTAAACCCCCCACAACATGGGTCCTAGGTAAGTTCAGGGCCATTCTAACTGCGCCCAGGGGCGATGGTAGTAAATCCACATTGCTCAGGGCCCTATATCTATTACCCACTGGGATGTTATACTCAAGTTCATGACCACCATAGAAGGAGTAGATTTGTTCCAGCCTGGATGGGGCTAGAATTCGTGGGTAGAAGTACCCCAGGTGGCAAGTGTTTATTGCACCCTCAGACACAGGCCCTCCACTACCTAGTATATGTTTAACCACTCCAGGATCCCTAAAATTGATAATTACACAATCACCACCGGTATCTTTGTGCCTGGTCCCTAACCAGCTGACTCTTCGTGCGAATAAAATCTCCCCATGGCCGTATCCCATTAGGGGTCTGTGCCTGTTTAGCCAGAAGATGATTTTATTCTTTAGCTCGGGAAAGGTTTCACCACGAGCACTGACCAGAGGTGGTACTCCCGTTAGCAGCACCACGTACAGCGATGCTTCTGGGGGTAGCTGAGGGCAGGGAGGAGATTTTTTAGGACCATTTTCGTGAGGTTTCGGAGTAGAATTAAGTTGGAATCTACTCAAGTCTGGGTGCTGATTTCCAGATACTATCGGGGTGGAGAGGGAACCGAACGATGTCGGGCCAGGTACAGCTGGTAGCACATTAGGGCAATTAAATAGACCAGACCTAGTTGAGGCTATGATGGGTTTTTGCATAATTGCAGGGGCCACGGCATGTGTAGGTTTAGCTGGGCAAGTACTTTCCCCTGGGTGTGTGCCTATAGGGGCAGTCGAGGTGGAACCAGAACCCACTCTAGTGACAGAGTTCCCCAGTGGGCTAGTTTGCAAGGCTCTCCCTAAGCCTTTTATTGTTAATCAGTGAGGCTAATCTATCAATCCTGGAGGACAAGGATTTAAAGTGAGTGGTGATGAGCTGTTCCATATGAGCCTGGAGATCGATTAATAAATGAGTAGCCCGCACGGGTGGACCAATGGGGAGAAAGGGGGGACCTGGCTCGGTCTGTGGCAATCAGGTATAGGAGCTATTCTTTTAGCTTGTTTTTTTGCAGGTTTCAGCTTTTTACGTCTTGGATGGGGTTTTAGGAGCCTTTGTACATACTAGGTGTGGAGAGGGCATGGGGACCTCTGGAGAGACAATCTCTTCCGCCACCATCTGAGCACAAGGTAGCTCTTCAAAGGAGGACGTAAAAAATGAAGTGAATTCGGAGGGGTTAACTGTAACTCCAACGCATCCAGAACGCCTCCGCACGACTCGTCCTGGAAATCCCCCGACACAGCCACATCTCCGGCCACCTGAGAGACCTGCACTGGCTCCCCATCAGCAAGAGGATCACGTTCAGACTCCTCACCCACGCACACAAGGCTCTCCACGACATGGGCCCCAAGTACCTCAACAGCCGCCTGACCTTCTACGCTCCCACCCGCCAGCTACGGTCGACCAGCCTCGCCCTCGCCACCGTCCCACGCATCCGCAGAGCCACCGCCGGAGGAAGATCCTTCTCCTACCTGGCAGCCAAGACATGGAACTCCCTCCCCATCCACCTTCGGCTAACCTAGGACCACCTCTTCTTCAGGAAGCAACTCAAGACCTGGCTTTTTGAGCAGTAACGGACCCCTCTCCCCCAGCGCCTTGAGACCCCTCCGGGTGAGTAGCGCGCTATACAAATGTTAAGATTGATTGATTGATTGATTGATTAACTGCAGAGGAATCCCCTACAGACTGAGAGGGGAGCATAGCAGGGGTAAGTGAGAGTCGCCTTTCGGTGTTTTCAATAGCCGTTGCCACTGCTCCTATTGTTTTTTAGAGCATTTTATCGATGGCTGTCAGGCTCGGGAGTGGTTGGGTTGTGGCTGCTAGATGCCTGGTCATGGGACGGGAGGTAGTTGGCTTATTATTTTTCCAAAACTGCTCATCTTGAAAGGTAGATAGGCGTATCCCCACTATACACACATTTTTAAAACAATTTAAACTATGCTTTTAAAAAAAAAGGAAAAGGGTAAAAGATAATATACAAGTCAGCCCCTCTACCGAAGTTTCTCATAGAAGCAAAATCGTGTCGGGGCAAGCTTAGACTGAGTAAAAGTAAGGTAAAGAGTTACCACATCAATAAAAGTATCATGCCACAAGAAGTCTCTTCCAGGAGGACTTAGAGGGGTGGCCCAGCCCAGCCTCCTGCAGCCCCTGACGGCCACAGACGGCCCGCCCTTTGCCCACGCCCTCGCCCGTGCCACAGGAGGCGTGGAGAACTCAAGTAGGCTACTAATGACTTAATATGTGTATCAAATCCTAGGCAATCACAACATAAGCATAGGGAACAAGTGTAGACTGGAGGACATAAAGAATCATACTCTATAATAAAACCATATACTCTTTAATAAACAATTATATTAAAATATAAATGAGATCATAACTCATATTGAACATAATACATACATAAACAAATATACAATGGAAGTCAAAACCAAAATATAAAAACAGGATTACAAAAAATAGGTTAAAACACACACAATTAATAATAAAAGTGGCAATTAATGTAGTCGACGCGCGTTTCGGCGTTTAGCAAAACGCCTTCTTCAGGAGCCACTTACATTTCGGAAATACATAATAAGCAACAAAGACCAAATAAATAACAATCCATTATCTAAATATGTGGGCAAATTAGAAAACAGAATATGACATTTGATAAAAAAACAGTCAGATCTCATTTTTCACTATGAGAAATGCCCTCCTAGGTCATAAAGCTTGTCCCTATTTACATAAATAAGTAGTACAAAAATGAATATATAGTTGAGCATCAAGATAAAAGACAAGAAGCATTCACATTCAAATACAGTTTCAATAAGATTGGCACAAAGGAAAATCACTGTACACCACAGTAAGGTTAAATGTCATTTCAGGAGCTAAATATCATGTCAAAAGCCTATAACAACATGAAAAGCACAAATATCATCAAGCGTTATGTGACATAATATACAGACATAACCAAGTGTATTTCTGGTTAACTATAATTGGTTTAGACATATAGGGTGCACGTTATTAACAATCAATAACTTTCTTAAAAAAGAGAGGCGAATCCCAAGTCTCTTAGCAGTGCATAGAAGGACATAAAGCCAAGCAAACTAGTCAGGCAGATTTTATATGACCCTATACTCCCTCAATCGTTCACCTAGTTGTGGAAAAGATGTCGATTAAGGTCTGTAGTGAAACTCTAAAAAACCTAATTCAAACCATGGAGTAAACCTAACTGGCTCACCTTTCACATAAGAACTGAAGTTATATAGTTAGCAAAACGCTCCATGCAATTTAGGCAGATTAATCGGTGCGCTTTCCAGATAGTCGTGCTTCAAATAGTTGCAGTAAATATGTCTAAAAAAAAATGAAGCATAGCATACAACGTTACATTTGAACAAGTATTTTTAAGGAGTAGACAACTATCTCAATTGTCAAGGGAAATAAGTATCACTCACCGAGAAACTAATAAATAACTTCCACATGGGGTAGAAGAGTTTTAAAATGCTCCGAAATTGATGTTCAGAGGTGTGCTCAAAGTGCTGATGCAAATCGAAACTAAGCCGTTTAGCTCGTTCAGGTTACAAGAGACAAGACTCAAGGTATACGAGTCTGAAAATAAAAAGGAAACAAAGCGGCTAATGTTCTATCGTAAAAGCTCTAAACTAGTTTTATACTAACAAAATACTAACGGCAAGGCAATACAACGTAGACTTCATGTAGGAAGTCAATATCTGAAATGCAAACTTACCGAGATAACAGCTGTTTATAAAACGGCCGGACGCTCACACAGAAGGTAACTGGTGGCGTTTCACCTTGGATCACAATGGGTTTAACCGAAACACACCCGGCCTGAATCTTAAATACTCCACGAATATAAGACACGTGGTGGAATACCTGTGTGTCTTAAAGATACCGTGACATGCTGCCCTTAAAGGAGCCATTCAATAGTCTGCTTACAGTCGCTTAGATCATCGTGATAATTCTCAAATTTGTACATGGCTTTAATGCAACTATTTAAGAGTGATTTAGAATAGGGCAGTAACGTCCGAATATGACAACATGTCGTAAGAACTCGGCTGTCAAGGGGTTAGATATTACAACAATGTAAAGTGTAGTGTATAAAGATACACTTATGAAGGTGTAATCTGACCACATAATGTAGGTATTTAAGAATGGATTTAGAAAAAGGGGAGAAACCTCAGAGTTTAACATGATTTAAATAGTCATAAAGACTAAGCTGTCAAGGGACCCGATATTATACCACCAAAAGCCACAAGCGCGTCCCACGCCGCGGGAGGCGTGGATGACTCAAGTATGCTGGCTGCGCCTACTAATGACGCTTGCACAAGGCGCCTGCAGGAGGGTTGCTGGGAGTTGTAGGCGGCCGGTGATTTGAGCCGTTTCCCTCACGCCTTTTCCCTCATGGCGGGCCAAAGGAGCAAGAGCCTGTGCCCTCGCTGTTGCTGCAGGTAAGTTAGGACTCAAGTAGGCTGGCTGCGCCTACTAATGACGCCAGCGCAAGGCGCCTGCAAGAGGGTTGCTGGGAGTTGTAGGCGGCCGGTAATTTGAGCCGTTTCCCTCACGCCATTTCCCTCAAGGCGGGCCAAAGGAGCAAGAGCCTGTGCCCTCGTTGTTGCTGCAGGTAAGTTGAGTGCAAAAACAACAGTTGATGGACAGAATGCAGAACAATGTCATACATTCACCCCTGTACAGAGATCTGGGCCTAAATCCATCGTTTTTTTGCACTCCACACCACCTCAGTTCAGACATGGCCATATGCAAATCAGCCTTGACCCTGTGCCTCATGGTAACAGTCCAGCCCGAACAGCCAAGCCATGTCTTCCCTGGACCGGAAACAAGCTTCCGAGGACCGGTTTCTGGCATTACAGCCGTCTTCAGCCCGGCTTGCTTAAATCCAGTGGAAAAGTGAGCAAGAGACTCACGTCTGAGCATACCCTGCCAACCTATGGCGAACAAAGCGGTACAAAAGGGGGTGGTGATGGACGGAGCATCTGAACCAATCAAACACTCGCACCCAGTCAACAGATCTGGGTTTAATCCATCACCGTTCTTTAGCCCACTCTGTTCCCATGAGGCACAGGGTCAAGGCTGATTTGCATTTGGCCATGTCTGAACAGGGGTGGTGTGGAGTGCAAAAAACGATGGATTTAGGCCCAGATCTCTGTACTGGGGTGAATGTAAAACATTGTTCTGCATTCTGTCCATCAACTGTTGTTTTTGCATTTGTCATCGCGAGTGGGACGGGTATGCTCAGACGTGAGTCCTGTGCTCTCCACGCCACTGGAGTCAAGCTATCCTGGCTGAAGACGGCTGATAGCCAGAAACCGGTCCTAGGATGCTTGATTCCGGTACAGGGAAGACATGGCTTGGCAGTTCGGGCTGGACTGTTCCCATGAGGCACAGGGTCAAGGCTGATTTGCATATGGCCATGTCTGAACTGGGTTGGTGTGGAGTGCAAAAAACGATGGATTTAGGCCCAGATCTCTGTACTGGGGTGAATGTATGACATTGTTCTGCATTCTGTCCATCAACTGTTGTTTTTGCATTTGTCATCGCGAGTGGGACGGGTATGCTCAGACGTGAGTCCTGTGCTCTCCACGCCACTGGAGTCAAGCTATCCTGGCTGAAGACGGCTGATAGCCAGAAACCGGTCCTAGGATGCTTGATTCCGGTACAGGGAAGACATGGCTTGGCAGTTCGGGCTGGACTGTTCCCATGAGGCACAGGGTCAAGGCTGATTTGCATATGGCCATGTCTGAACTGGGGTGGTGTGGAGTGCAAAAAAACGATGGATTTAGGCCCAGATCTCTGTACTGGGGTGAATGTATGACATTGGTCTGCATTCTGTCCATCAACTGTTGTTTTTGCATTTGTCACCCCGAGTGGGACGGGTATGCTCAGACGTGAGTCCCGTGCTCTCCACGCCACTGGAGTCAAGCTATCCTGGCTTAAGACGGCTGATAGCCAGAAACCGGTCCTAGAATGCTTGATTCCGGTCCAGGAAAGACATGGCTTGGGAGTTCGGGCTGGACTGTTCCCATGAGGCACAGGGTCAAGGCTGATTTGCATATGGCCATGTCTGAACTGGGATGGTGTGGAGTGCAAAAAAAAACGATGGATTTAGGCCCAGATCTCTGTACTGGGGTGAATGTATGACATTGTTCTGCATTTTGTCCATCAACTGTTATTTTTGTATTTGTCACCCCGAGTGGGATGGGTATGTCAGACGTGAGTCCCGTGCTCTCTACACCACTGGAGTCATGCTATCCTGGCTGAAGACGGCTGATAGCCAGAAACCGGTCCTAGGATGCTTGATTCCGGTCCAGGAAAGACATGGCTTGGCAGTTCAGGCTGGACTGTTCCCATGAGGCACAGGGTCAAGGCTGATTTGCATATGGCCATGTCTCAACTGGGTTTGGTGTGGAGTGCAAAAAAACCGATGGATTTATGCCCAGATCTCTGTACTGGGGTGAATGTATGACATTGTTCTGCATTCTGTCCATCAACTGTTATTTTTAAAATTTATAGCGCGCCCTGCATTGCAAAATGTGATGCAGGGCATGCTACGAAATTCGTTTTTTTAATTAAATTGTTTGCTTACCTCCAATTATTTGTATTACGGTTTTTAGCACCCACCCACCCTGCCCCTCCCCCGCCCCACCTCTCTGCCCCACCAAACTCCCTCCACGGCCCGCGGCTGGCCTGGGGGTGCTAATTGGAGCCAGAGGGAGGTGCAAGGTGGACGATTACTTCCCTCATCCACTCTTAGTCAACCGGGTCTGTCTCTCATGAAGGATTCTCCCAATTGACCCTGCCTCGGCCGCTTATACCCTCATCCTTTCTGCTTTGCACTGCATTACGGTACAGCCATATAAACCACTAAGTATAGGCTATAGCCACATGCCACAGACTACAGTCGGACTCTGACACTAATACTGATGCTGACACTAACTCAGGCAGCAGCAGCATCATCTACCAGACCAGAACAGTAACCTACCTCCCCGAATTGGCGCTCTTTTTCTACCATCATCTAACACTTGGATTTCGCTCCTGCTCCCCTCTCGAACTATGCTGCACCATTATTCAGCCACTGGAACATGTGTCCGCCCCAGCACCTGCATCAGGGTAGTAGAGGCACTCTGACTAGCTGCTAATATGAGCATCGGAATATTCTTTGCACCTTGGCAATAAGGAGGTAACAAGAAATCAGCCAATCAATTTTTTTGGCCATCAATCCTGGCCCCTAGGGAGGCTAATCACATCAAACCTGGCAACCAGTCAGGTGCACTATAGGTCTGGGAAAGAAAGGCGAACAGCAACCTCGGTCTCTGACAAAAGGAAATGGAAGTGCAAAGAGCCATGTGAATCCAACAAAGGACTTGTACGGACGACAGTCCATGACACACCTGATCATATGTACCTAGTCAAGATAGACTGTGTCTCCCCAACCAAAACAATAAGAACTGGCTACCAACCAAACAAATGGATTGCCGAAGCACTCTAATATGAGTATAACGATTGTTCGGTAACAAAATGACAACACATCAAAACACCAATTTGACAGAAGTGACAAAGGTTCCAATAGATGAGTAAATCTTGGAGTCTTTAATGAAGATTACAGCCAGCCGACACGTGTTTCATCGCCTTCGCGATTCCTCAGGGCTAGATGGCCGTATCAACGTCAGAAGGTCGCTCAGCTGGTGATAATTCCCACCCAGCCGGGCCCTTGACCAGTTGCACTAGTTCGAGTGCGTCCAGCAGCGGAAAATATCTTTATTTATGAATATAGAGATCAAGAAGTATAAGTGGGGCTCGGAGATCACCCGATATAATTCACAACGTTAGAGACTTCCGTTTTCAAAATAGATACTATTCAATTCTTGTACGTGGATACCGGTTGCGGTTCCAATTCAAGCGTGCACCAAGCCGTGTGTGGCTCACCGAATGCGTCCGGCGGGTGCACCTCCTCCGAGCCCTGTTCCTGGTCCAACCAAAGATCTGCATGAAATTTGTGAAGCATGCAGGGGCAGTACTGAGCTCAGGCATTAAAGAGCTTAGGGGTCTCCCCTCTCCTCTGCACCCAGGGGTCATAGTTCAAACAGAAGTAGCAGCTGCGTCCCTAACGCCAGCAAGCAAATGGAGATCAAAAAATGGTCAAAGACGTACAAGACATAAGAAGCAGCTACGAATTGGCAGCACAAGAAAGAGGAAGCTATGAACAGGCAACAGGCCCAAACCAAACACTGAATGCAAAGGCCCTTCACCTCTCATTATGCGGGAAGCCGCTGCGGCTCAACTTGAACCGAAAATCATAACTTTGCCCACAATTAACTTAAAGCCCTATTTGTCAATGGCCCACACATGCTTCAAACAATACTGGCTACAACAGAGGCAACTAGAGTAGAAGATGCTTTAAGCAGCCACCTAACAGCTATCTGCGAGGGACCTTATCCACTGACCAGCCCTTACTGCCATGACTTCACACAGATCAACACTAAAGGGAAAGAGAAATCTGAATGGAAAGTGGAAGGGTCTGTCATTATTTCAAGTGTTTTGGCCCTGAACACAATAGAATATCAGGCAGCAATTCAGCATGACAAAATTGACTGTGGCATCAAGATGACAGACACTAAATCAGAGGAAACTACGAAAGCTGAAATAAGTAACACATCATACCTTACAACAGAATAGTGGGAAAGGCTCGTAGCCTCATACTCCCCAGATATACTGCAGGAGGGCAGTAATATAGGCCATCAAGAAAGGGTTGCTGAGGAATTGCCAAAGGGAACGGAAAGCCTATGGTCATCTTTATTAAACCCTCTACAGCTCTCAATGAAAGCGATGCAGATTTACTCAGACAAAATGTATATACAACTATCTCTTCTTAACAAACTTTCTGACATGATTAACTTGATCAAGAGGTTCCAAGCTGAAGCACAAATAATTCAGCCAAGCTGCATTTGCTTCATGATCGTTTGCAAACTGACAACAATACCATCACTTTCGGGGGAGCTCTTCTCCGTGTTAAAAAAAACAATAACCAACAATAAAAGAGAGCATCACACCAGCCAAGAGAAAGACACGACAAGCTTAACTTCCAGCAGCGCAGGGGCAAAGACTCAGCTGAGCCAGAAGCAAGTCTCCTAATTGTAAAGGGCCACTCGAACAAACCTCCATGGGGAAGAACAGCAAATCACCTAACTACATAAGCGAAAAGATGCAAGTCGCAAAAGCGAGCACAGGCCACGAACATTCCACCGAAAATTATATCGTAGCAGGCCCTGGGGATACAGATCCTGAGTCTACGGTGCACTGCAGCAACAGGCAATGGAACTAGCAGTCATCAGTTTCCACAGTCTGCCAGGGCGACCAGAAGAAGAAGAAGTGGGGAATACAAAGCATGAAACAAAACACCACCGGAAACAGAGATGGAAAGGCAGGAATAAGAACATCAACATAATGGCATACTTTCAAGCAGGAACAGAGACACTAATTAGGGATAAAGATATCCCCTCCCTGCCTTGACTTGCTGGTACCACCTGGCTTCTCCCTCATATCCAAAGACAGGATAGAGCATAGGGGAGGAGGGGTGGCTATCATCCACAAGGGCAGCCTGGACATCTCAGAAACCACCTCTTTTGACTACGATTCATTCGAATGTCTATCCACCATCATCAAAACCAATTACAAAGACTCTCTACGGTGTCACCTGCTCTACCACCCCCCAGGTAAAAACAACCCTTTTGGAGAACAACTTTCCGACCTGATTACACAAAGCGCACTCGGTGACTCCAATAACCTAATTCTTGGGGATCTGAATCTTCGTTGGAATGAGACACACAATCCCCTAATCCAATCGCTATCCAGCCTCCTTCACGATAACAACCTGCAACAACATTGCACCGAGGAGACTCATTACAAAGGAGCCACACTGGATGCTATCATCTCACAAAAGAAATCAATTTTGATCAACCACATCCTTCCCGTCGACTGGTCAGACCACCACATGATCCTCTTTCAAATCAATCACCCCATTACCCCACATAAACTGACTCATCATCTGGACAACATCAATCTCCTAGACCCCCTCCAGTCTGGCTTCAGACAAGGATGCAGCACAGAAACAGCGATGCTGAACATCATAGACGATATCCACGGATCTCTGGATTCAGACAAATGCTGCCTCCTGATTCTCCTTGACCTTTCTGCAGCATTCGATACGGTGGATCACAAACTCCTCACCAAGGCTCTTCAAGAAAGAGCCGGCCTCGGCGAAGTAGTTCTCAAATGGTTCTCCTCATTCATACACAACCGAACACAAATAATAAAAATCAAGAATTTCACCTCCCAAATCCGACAGGTCAATAAGGGCGTCCACCAAGGTTCGGTGCACTCGCCTCAGCTTTTTAACATCTATATGAAACCTCTCTCCAAGCTACTCAGGAAAGCCAACATCCGCTTTCACCTCTATGCGGACGATACACAAATCTATCTGGAAACTTCCTCTCTCACTGACATACATAGACTAAATGATGTCCTGAAAGATGTTCAACAATGGCTGACACACAATCACTTGAAACTGAATCCAGACAAAACTGAGACACTCCTCATCTCGAACAAGGAAGACAACCCTCAAATCACCGAATGGCTAAAAGCAATCGATGTGCTTAAAGGAAATCTTACTCTAGCCGACTCTGTTAAATCTCTTGGCATCATCACAGACCCCAAACTAAACATGGTAAAACACATAAAGAATGCAGCCAAAGGTGCTTTCTTTAACCTCAGATTGTTGAACAAGATCAAACCCTACATTCCTAATAAGGATCTCAAACTGGCCACTCAATCTCTGGTACTGTCAAGACTAGACTATGGGAACGCAATCCTAACAGGCATCCCGAAATTGAACTTGGCACCGATCAAAACAACACTACATGCTGCAGCTAGAAAGATTATGGGCATCAAAAAATCGGAGCACATCTCCCCAGCACTCAAGGAACTCAAATTGCTCCCAGTAGAAATGCGTAGTAACTTCAGACGGCCTGCCTAACCCACAAAGCCCTCCATACCGGCAAACCCGAATACCTGGCAAATAAACTCAAAAAAGCAGGCCAAGACAGGAATCTGAGAAGCTCGAACTCCTTCCTGCTCATCCTACCCAAAACCAGAAAGAAAAGAACAGCGGACTGCTCCTTCACTGGTAACGCCCCCAAAATCTGGAACTCCATCCCCCCGCACATCAGAACTATTCCTTCTTTTGTGGAATTCAAAAGACAACTCAAATCCTTGTTCCTGATCCGCTCCCTTGGCTGTGGATAACCGGGGTCAGCAAGCAACCCCTGAACTATGTGACTACAGTGAATACCATAGCCAAAGAAGCGCGGCAACTCACCCATGTTCCGCTTACAATGTCACTCATTGAATGCTTATACCTTGCATATGTTATGTTCATGTTCATGTTTATGTTATGTATATGTTTATACAGATTTTTGTCATTCTATTACTGTAAAGCGCTCTGCTACCTCCGGGTCTTGACAGCGCTATAGAAAACTTCCTAAATAAAAATAAATAAATAAATAAATTATTCCAGCAAATTCAAATGAATAACACAGGCACAGATCTCAGAGGGAAAATGAGAAATTATTGCCAGGGAAACCACACGGCTGGACCAACAATAGGGACCCGAAATGGGTCAACCTGTGTCAGCTCAAAAACTCTTTGGACTGAAGCACTGACAACTCACACAAAGAGAATTCCTCTGATTCATGAAGAATTGTCAGCTCCAGAAACCAACTCAAATAGTAATCATCAGGAGGAGTCCAAGACTCGCACTATCTTGCTCATCCCTGAGGACAAATCCAAAGGCCGGGGAGACATTTCACACAGAGAAAATATTCTACGACTACTATTATCCATCAGTAACCTGGCAGACATAAGCTCATGAGAGCTGAAGTCTATAGAGTTCAAGGATCTTAAACACCTGTCAGACCAAGAGGTGACAAAGATGACCTGGGCCACACAGGAAATAGCTAAAATAATCATGGATGAGGAAAACCAATTAAATGCCTGGGGGATCTGACTGAAACTAGCAGGTATCCAGAGCCTCTGCTCAAAACCGAGCAATAGCAGGAAACCAGCAGGCACAAAAAGAAGAATAACACAGGAAAGGCTCATTCAGTTCTCAGAGGGGCTCGAAGAATCTCTGCCTCGCAGACAGAAACAATAGCTTGGAGCCCGCGACAAACACAGGGAAGCTTTAAACCAAACGACTGGATATGGAAAGCAAGAACAATCAACGTACAGACTAAGAACACCTGAAAAGGCCCGGAAGAAAACACATCAGCTATCTCTCATCTAAGATTATGTTCCTGGAACATAAATGGACTAGGAAAAAAAAGATGGACACACATTTTCTGCTGTATTCCCAGCAATTTGATCTCATCTTACTTCAGGAAACCTGGTAAGATCAACCACATCAACCACAAGGCTTTAAATCATACCATCTACCAGTGGTTAGAAGTGCTAAATGGGGGCATTTAAAAGGAGGATTTACAATCTACACCTCAATCAAGAGCATAAACACAATCAAGGAACTGGATATTAAAATGACAACAACTAATGGTATAAAAGCAATATAAATGAACTTAGGAGGAGACGTCACCAACCAAAAGTTAATACTGCTAAATATATACATCCACCCATGTATGTATATGTATGTATGTAGGAAATTTTTAAAGAGCAGGAATTACCCCCGAAGGGGTATCTTCGCGCTAACATAGAAGAACGGGTCAGACAGGCACAGACTACCACACCTCAGGGCTTGAATAATTCCGTCTTCAAAGGTTTTTTGAAGCGAGCAAGACTAGGGCATTAACGTAAATCCTCTGGCAGAGAATTCCAATATTTTAGGGCCAGATAGGCAACGGTTTTGCCTCTACATCGTGTTTTCTTAAAACGAGGGACCACCAGCAACCCTGTTCCTTCTGATCTGAGACACCGGTTCAGGCAGTGCACTTTGAACTTATCCGCCATGTAGCTTGGGCAGGTGCCATAAACAGCTCTGTGAGTGAAGCAACAGAGCTTAAACTTTATTCTCTGGTGGATAGGAAGCCAATGAAGACATTTCAGTAATGGCCCAAGGGAGGTGCGGGGTGCTTTATTGAGAGCTGGGCTTGCGGCCACATTCTGGATGATCTGCAGTCTGCTAAGAGAAGATTCATTTGCGGATGCCAAATAAGCATTACAATAGTCCAGGTGACCTATAATCAACGCCTGAATTAGGGTTCTACATACAGGGAGGGACAGCCACATAAACACTCTACGCAAAAGGCTCAAGGTATGATAGTAGGTCCCGGTTGTGGTCATGATTTGATCCTTCATCAATAACCGTACATCCAGCCGGACCCCTAGATTTTTTGCCCCCGCAGTTAGAGAAGGAGCAGGTCCTAACACTGTCGGCCAGCACTCAGGGGACCAGGAAGTTAGTGCAGAACCAAACAGCAAGATTTCTGTTTTGGCCGCATTTAGCTGCAGAAAGTGTTCCATCATCCTATCTGCTATGGTGGATATGCCCTTTGCAAAATGCTGGTCGACTAGCTCCATGTCCTTATCAAAGGATAGGAGTAATTGTGTATCATAAGCGTAGGAGAACAGCGTAAAGCCATACTCTCAAATTACTTTAGCAAGGGGGGCCACGTAGATGTTAAATAAGGTGGGGCTCAGACAAGAGCCCTGTGGCACCCCCTTGCTAAGCTTCACAGTGTGAGATCGAAAAAAGTCCAGATTGGCAGTTTGCGTACGCTGATCTAAAAAGCTAACAAGCCAATCAAGAACCAGCCCCTGCAGACCGGCCTCTCTCAGTCGAAATATCAATTTCTGATGAGAGAATGTGTCAAAGGCTGCTGTTAGATCCAACAAGACCAGCATCACTCCTTTGTTATCATCCAAGGCCATATTAATATAATCTGTTACCCCAATGAGCGTTGTCTCAGTGGAATAGTTGGATCTAAACCCAGACTGGGAAGAATCAAGGATGCAGTTGGTCTCAAAATAGTACATTAATTGCATGTTAACATGGCTCTCATTTTTCCCATAAGAGGAAGGAGCGAAATGGAATTATAGTTGGAGAAACCTTCTGTAGGCACCTGATCTTTCTTCTTGATAGGTAGCACTTGGGCAACCTTCCAATCTGAAGGCACACTACCTTCACTTAACGATGTGTTCAAGATCTCAGCAATGGGGCGGCTAGGAGAGGGGCAAGGCGAGCAAATTAGTAGGCGGGCATAATATCCAAAGGAGTTCCGGATTTAGCCTTTTTTTAGCATGGCTTCTACCTGCAAGACCTCGATATCCTTAAGCTGTTTCAGACCTTCACCTGAGCCTACTAGCGGTAATGATTCAGATTTAGTAGGTTCAAGTTCAAGTTCAAGTTCTGGCATTTATAAAGCGCACTACTCACCCATCGGGTCTCAAGGCGCTAGGGGAAGGGGTTCATTGTTTGTCGAAAAGCCAGGTTTTAAGTTCTTTTCTGAAGGAGATGTGGTTCTGAGTAAGGCGGAGGTGAGTGGGGAGTGAGTTCCATGTCTTGGCCACCAGGAAGGAGAAGGATCTGCCACCCATGGTGGATTTCCGGATGCGCGGGACTGCGGCGAGGGCTTGATTGGACGATCTAAGTTGACGGGTGGGTTTGTAGAAGGACAGTCGAGTGTTGAGGCATTCGGGTCCTAGATTGTAGAGGGCTTTGTGTGCGTGGGTGAGGAGGCGGAAAGTAATTCTTTTGTTAACGGGAAGCCAGTGGAGATCTTTTAGATGTCTGGTGATGTGATCTTGGCGCGGGATGTCTAATATGAGTCTCGCTGACGCGTTTTGGATGCGCTGGAGTTTTTTCTGTAATTTTTCTGTGATTCCGGCGTAAAGTGTGTTACCATAATCCAGTCGACTCGTGACCAGTGCGTGGGTGACAGTCTTTCTTGTTTCGAGAGGGATCCAGCGGAAGATCTTTTTGAGAATGCGAAGTACGTTGAAGCAGGAGGACGAGACGGCGTTGACTTGTCTGGACATCGAGAGAGAGGAGTCTAGGATGAAGCCAAGGTTACGTGCATGGTCTGTGGGTGTGGGTGCTGCGCCCAGCGCGGAAGGCCACCAGGAATCGTCCCAAGCTGAGGGGGAAGAACCTAGGATGAGTACCTCCGTTTTGTCTGAGTTGAGTTTTAGGTGGCTATGTTTCATCCATTCGGCTACTTCTTTCATGCCTTCGTGAAGATTGGTTTTGGCGGTGTAGGGGTCTTTGGTGAGGGAGAGGATCAACTGGGTGTCGTCGGCGTAAGAGATGATGCTGAGGTTGTGTTGACGCGCGATGGAGGCGAGAGGACTGATGTAGACGTTGAAGAGGGTAGGACTAAGTGAGGATCCTTGGGGTACGCCACAGATGACTTCGGTGGCCTCTGAGTAGAATGGGGGAAGTCGGACTCTTTGAGTTCTCCCAGCGAGGAATGAGATGATCCAGTCCAAGGCTTTTCCTTGTATGCCGATGTTGCTGAGGCGTTGTATAAGGGTGTTGTGGCAGACAGTGTCGAAAGCGGCGGAGAGGTCGAGTAGGATGAGGGCCACTGTTTCTCCGTTGTCCAGGAGTGCTCGGATGTCGTCGGTCGCTGCAATGAGGGCGGTTTCGGTGCTGTGTTTGGCTCGAAATCCAGATTGAGATGGATCAAGGGAGCTGTTGGATTCAAGGAAGGCTGCAAGCTGGCTGTTGACGGCTTTCTCGATGACTTTGGCCGGGAATGGGAGGAGGGATATGGGTCGGTAGTTTTTAAGTTCAGAGGGGTCTGCTGTGGGTTTCTTCAGAAGGGCGCTGAGTTCAGCGTGTTTCCAGCTTTCTGGAAAGGTGGCAGAGTTGAACCAGCAGTTGATGACATCACGGAGATGGGGGGCGATGATGGAGTCAGCTTTGTTGAAGATGTGGTGGGGGCAGGGGTCAGTGGGCGAGCCAGAGTGGATTGAGTTCATGAGGCGAATGGCGTCTTCAGTGGTAATTGGGTTCCAGGCGCTGAGGATGTTGGTTGGCGGAGTAGGATCAGAGGGGGGTGGGGAGGATTGAGCGCTGGGGGAAGTCTCAAAGCTGTTGTGGATGTCTGCAATTTTGTTGTAGAAGAAGGAGGATAATGCGTTGCAAAGGTCTTGGGAGGGCGTGATGTCATTAGGCGCTGCGGTGGGGTTGGTGAATTCTTTGACGATATTGAAGAGTTCCTTGCTGTTATGGGTGTTGTTGTCGAGACGATCCTTGAATGCTGATTTCTTAGCGGATCGAATCAGTTGGTGGTGTTTGCGTGTGGCTGACTTGAGGGAGGCCATGTTGTCTGAGGTTGGGTTTTTTCTCCATATCTTCTCCAGAGTGCGGCATAGTTTCTTGGATTTTTTAAGATCATCATTGAACCAGGGAGCCTTTTTGCTGGTTGAATTGATCTGGTGTTTTTTCAGGGGTGCTAATTCATCAGCACTGTGGGTGATCCATTGCTTGAGTTTGGTGGCCGCTTTGTTTGGGTCCAATGAGAGGGTGGGAGGGTTTTGGTTGAGTGATGTGAGGAGTTGGTCGAAGGTGATTTTGTTCCAGTTTCTCCGAGGAATAGGTCGAGGGAGATTGTGGGTTAGGGAGGTCTTATAGCTGAAGTGAACGCAGCTGTGGTCCGTCCAGTGGAGAACTGTGGTGCGATCGAAGGAGATGTGCTTGCTGGAAGTGAAGATAGGGTCGAGCGTGTGTACGGCTATATGGGTGGGGGTGTCCACAAGTTGTTTGAGTCCGAGATTGGCCAGGTTGTCCAGAAGGGTTGTGGTGTTGCTGTCGTGTTTGTTTTCAAGGTGGTAGTTGAGGTCTCCTAGAAGAATGTAGTTCTCGGAGGCTAGGGCGTGTGGGCTGACGAAGTCCGTGATGTCGTCGCTGAATTGTGTGCGGGTACCTGGAGGCCTGTAGATGAGGGTGCCTCTCAGTGTGGTCCTGGGGTCGGTGTGGATCTGAAAGTGGAGATGTTCGGCGGTTGCAAGATTGTTGTCGGAGCTGGTTGTGATTTTGATGGTGTTCCTGTGGATGATGGCGATGCCTCCTCCTGTTTGATTGGTGCGGTCTTTGCGGATAATCTTGTAAGTGTCCGGTATGGCTGTGGCAATGTCTGGAGCTGATGATGTGTTCATCCATGTTTCAGTAAGGAAGGAGATGTCAGGTGACGCAGTGTTGATTAGGTCCCAGAGTTCTGTTGCGTGTCTGTGAACCGAGCGGGTGTTCAGCAGTATGCACTTTAGGCGGTTTGAGTCGGAGTTGTGTTTGGAGGACGTGGAATTGGTGAGGGTCCTAAAACAGTTAAATTTGCAGGAGAGGCAAGCGAAAGGGCCGTGAGTACGTCCTGGAGTAGCTTCGCAGCAATGTGGTGTACGTCCGGGATTGAGGGCGAGGAGAGTAGCGGCGTCGTATGTGATTCTGGAGGGTTGGGATTGGCCGGGGCCAGGGGGACAGGCGCTGGGCGCAGTCCAGGCGCGGACGGGCGTAGACGGGCTTACCATTGGCACACCTTCGGCGCGACCGCTGCGCGTCACCGCTGCGCGCTGGAGCATCTGTCATATGTGGACAGTGGAAGGGGAGGGGCGAGGGGGGGAGTCAGCAGGGAGGCGGGAGCGGGGTGGAGCTCAGGTCAGGGAGGCACAACAACAACAACTAAAATGGCCGCAAGGATTCTTGTTTCAGGATTGGGGCTGAACACTCGTGAATGGCGTTAAGCTGACGGTAATGGCGCTGGCACAATCAGGCACGAATCTACCGGCAGCACAGATATTTGTTATAGTTAAAGTGCACCTTGGCAGACAAGCGCTACGAATAATTTTATAAGCAGTGATGTAATAATGAGAAACAAGGCGAGGCAGTCTAGCGCAAGCAGTGATATAATAATGAAAAACAAGGCAAGTTCAACACTTAGCAGTCTGGCAGTGCAGCGATGCAGGGAGCAGCAGGGAGCAGCGTTTGGAGCGACCTCTTCTGCGAGGAGCAGGGCGGTCACAGCGCTAGGACGGTGGAGAGAGGAAAGCAGTATCCGTGGGAGGGGGGGTCAGCT
>NW_028250055.1:0-109342 GCF_964263255.1 Lissotriton vulgaris
CACACCAGTTTAGGAAATTAGATTATGATATTATTATTAAAACAAGATCAAAAAGACAAAACTCCATTCGGGGAACATCCGTAACAACGCGGTAAAAACACTGTGCTGCCATTACCATGCGTCTTTTACAATGCAAGGCGTTACCACGACTTGCGCTGGAGGGCGCTGTAGACTAAGGAATAGTAGATTTACTATTCCAACACCTTCCCTACTGTACGTAGGCTGGAGTTGGAATAGTAAATCTTACTATTCCTTAGTCCAGCACCCTACAGCGCAAGTCGTTGTAACGACTTGCGTTGTAATAGATGCGTTGTGATGTACCACGATCTAAAAGATCGCGTTGTAACATCATACAACCACTCCATTCAGTAGAGGTGAAGATATGTATTTTTAAAGATTAATTGCAAAATATAGTGCTTCTAAGCAAGAAACACCTAAAGAGTTAAATGGTTAGGGTGGACTGAGGCAAAGTCAAGAGTTCAGGCCACTCGCGATGGAGCTGTTGGGGGGTACAGGACCCACGCAGGCACAGCTGAGCAAAATGACCTTGATCATGGTCGCACCAGCAGGATGCACCGTCTTCCCCACACAGTTGAGGTGTTGCGCAGCATTTCTCCAAGCGACTGAGGCGATGCGTCGGGTCCATGAGTGAGGCGTTGGTTCCGAAGTACAGTTGTTGCAAATGAGATGCACTGGAATTCTCCAGCCGTAAAGGGGTGCTTTGGCCTTCTTCTCACTGTGGCAGCAATGCATCAGTTCAGAAGTAGTGGTTCAAAGTGCGATGTGTTGATTCTGCTCTTGCAGCAGACAATGCGCTAGTTCCACTTAGGAAAACCACTAGGTCCAATTCCAAGGGTCCAGGACTTGGGTGGCATGCCTTAGCAAGACAGACTCACAAGCAGAGGAGCCCAAGGGTTGGAACAGGAGGGTTTCAAGTCTTTTAAGTCCCTTAGACTTAGGCAACAGGAGGCAAGCCAGCAAGTCCTTTAAACCACTCTGTCTTCAAAAGATGCTGGTCAAGTCCTTCTCACCCAGACAGAGTTAGCAGTAGGCAGAAAGGCAACACAGTAAGGCAAGTGTTTAGCAGACAGCAGTTCCAGTAGAGTGCAGCACAGCAAATCCTCTTCTTCCTGGCAGAGTGTGCACTGGTCCAGAAGTGTACTGGTATAGTAGTGCCATAGGTCGAGTACTTATACCCAGCGGTGCCTTTGAAGTGGTGGAAACTTCAAAGAAAGACAGACATTTTGATGACATTGCCTCTGAGAGATTGACACCTGGACACATGGATACAGGGACAACGTTTCACTGACATTGAGACAAGAGAGCACAGAGAGACAAATGTGTGAACAAAAAGAATAGGTCATAGGAACGTACATCATGGACATAAGAATGAACACGTCTATAGCCCCAACTAAGGGCCTGATTTAGAGCTTGGCAGAGATGGTACTCCACCACAAGTGTGACGGAGTACCCTCTCTGACAAACACGATGTCTGCCTGCCTGATTTACAGGCATATGGACCTTAAGTATGTCAGCGACAGAGTTTACTCTAGCTCTGTCTTTGACATACTCCACCAATGGCCTAACAGATTACAGGCTGCCGGAGGTTCACATATGACCCCATCCACCCAATGACACTTCTGTCATTGGGCTACATGTGAGCTACATCTGGGTGATATTTGTGCTACATTTGGGCTCTTTTGTCTCTGGTGGCCATCTTGGGAAATCTATTTGATATGAAGTTTCCCAATTTCCTCATTAACTGAAGTCTCCTCATTAGGAAATGCTTTCAGTTTTTTACTTTGATTCCATCAAGAGGTATTCAGATACGTCACTCATTTGCCATCAATTCTGGATGTTAGCAATCTAGTTGTTCATTAGATCACTGTAGTAGAGCTACTGCTCACCATGGAAGTCTGCTGCTGGTATTAAAAGTGCATGTTTCAGTCTGCATGTCAGAATTTTTTAATGAAATAGAAGAGGATTTGAGTTTTCAAAATGTGCCCTATTTTTTCTTTTTGCAGCACTAATCATAATTTCTATGGCAAAATGAACCACCTCGATTTGTTCCTTTGTAAATTAAATGTTTTAAGTGTTGCCACTTTATTCCAATCAAGATAGCTTCAGGTCTGCCATACTTTTGTCATAAGTAAGACTGTTAGCGCTCTAGTTGTTCTTTAGAACACTCTGGGACATTCTGTCATTGGGCTATACTTGGGCTACATCTGGGTGATATTTGTGCTACATTTGGGCTCTTTTGTCCCTGGTTGCCATCTTGGGAGACTTATTTTTTATGAAGTTTCCTAATTCCCTCATTTACTACAGTTTCCTCAGTAGGAAAAACTGCCAGTTTTTTACTTTGATTCCATCAAGACGGCATTCAGATGTGTCACACATTTGCCATGAATTCAGAATGTTAGCACTCTAGTTGCTTATTAGATCACTGTAGTAAAGCTACTGCTCACCAGGGAAGTCTGCTGCTTGTATTGAAAGTGCATGCTTCAGTCTGCATGTCAGAATTTTTTAATGAAATAAAAGAGGATTTGAGAAGTCACTCAAAATGTGCCCTAATTCTTTTTTCTGCAGCACTAATCATACTTTCTATAGCAAAACGAACCCCCTCATTTTGTTCCTTTTTAAATTAAATGTTTTAAGAGTTACCACTTTATTCCAATCAAGATGGCTTCAGGTGTGCAAAATTGTTGTAGGTCTACTTTATCTTTGTGTGCCTATTGCACTCCATGTCCATTGATTACTCTTTCCACATCATTTGGAATGTTATATAGTTATTTAAGTGACGTCACCATCACGGTGACAGAATGCTTCCTACCTATCGACTCTGTGCAGTCGCTTCCTATTCTGCTTCCTTAAGCTTGTTGTTCACAATAAATCTTATCTCACTACTTGTTCGTGAGTTCTGCATCCTGATTGTGAGTTTCCACAACAAATATGTTTGTCATAAGTAGGACTGTTAGCTCTCTAGTTGTTCTTTAGAACACTCTAGGAAGCTGCAGTAGAACACAAAGGAATCAACTGACAGTCTCTGCCCTTGTTGGATGTAAATATTTTACTGAGTATGTCAGACTTCATTCTCACATGACTGAGAAAGATAATGTGAATTTCCAGAAACTATGCTCTCAGTTTGGCTTATAGATCACCTTCCAAACCTCTGTGGGTAAAGCATGAGAACATTGTTTTCTCTCAAACAAGATTCATGATATCCCAGCAGAAGGTTTTTTCACATGGTAAATCACCTTAGAACACACCACAATTCCTAAAATGAGTATGGTACCATCAACAAATGATTTAAAATGTAACTAAAGTCTTAAAACATTCTATTAACTGCAATGCTTTTTAATAAAGTGCTATCATGTATATAGGCCCCAAGATGGCTGCCAACACTTCTTGGATGAAGTGCTGACAGCCAATCAGATCTTACGATGATATATGTGGTTAGGCTCCGCCCAGATATATATATATATATATGGCACTGTGTTTTTTATGCAAACATTTTCTTCTATTGTTGTATGTATTGTCTTTCATGATTATTTTAATCGAAATAAAGACATAATGAAATGAAAAATAAATAAATAAATATATATATATGCAAAACATAACCTATTCACGAGACTCAAAAAGAGAGGGTACACAGACAAAACATGCAAGAATGCCGAAATCAAATGCAGCACTAAAAACCGACATGACCTACTGTTCCCAAAGGTAACAGAGGCCGAGAATATCATGCAAGAAAGACAACCCCCCAGGTTAATCACTGGTTTCAATCGCTACCATGCGAACCTTCGGAAAATCCTCAGAAGGCACTGGCCTTTGATCCGAAATGATACAACTATAGGGGACAGAATGGGCGAAAAACCACTAGTGTCATTTAGGAAAGCCAGATCAATGCGTGCGCAATTGGTACGCAATGCTCCTGTCTTCACAAAACAAAAAAACTGGCTACAGTCCCAAAAAGGTTTTAAAAAGTGCACTAAATGCAAGGCTTGCAGTCATGGTAGTAACACAACCAGTGTAGTGGTACCATTCAGAAGACAACCCTACTCCATCAGAGACCACTACACATGTAAGACAGAGTATGCCGTATATGTACTCACATGTGAGTGCGGCAAACAGTACGTAGGGTCCACCATCCACCCAGTCCATGTGAGAATTCTGCAGCACCTGCAAGCCATTTCTAACAGGGATCAAACCTACCCAGTAGCACGCCACATCCATGAGACACATGGAGGTGATTCAAAAGGTCTGACATACTTTGTCATTGACAGTATCCCCAAGAATGTTAGGGGCGGAAATCGCAAACTTGCATTACGCCGCCTGGAATCGAGATGCATTATTCTCCTAAATTCTAAGATTCCTTCAGGGCTAAATGCAGATGAAGCCCTGGGTGTCCATATCTAAAACAGCCTCTTCACCCTGAGTACCCTTATAACATCCACCATTCCACGCGCTATCACTGTAAATAGATAACACTCTGTGTCAATTTGGGGCTACATACGCCTTAGGGTCACACAGACACTATCACCGCAACACACAAATTAACTCCCTCGTCCTTAACTCGAGCATCGGAATACCATGTTGCCTTAGGGTGCGTAACCTTACGCACTGCCCATACAGTAGTATATTGTGGTTTACCTGCAATACCCAAATATACCCCGGCACTAATTTGCGCTTGCGAACTTAAGTGTGGAAACACCGAGTCTGGGGAGATCAGCAACAATGATCGAACTTACCGGCACTGTGCCGCAAACGGGTGAAAGAGATCCAACTTGAATAGCGAGGTATGTTCTGGCTCTGCCAACAGGCTGACAAACCGATTACCGGCAGTCTCGAGCCCTTACATCACACAATCTCAGAGAACACCCAATCATGTACCTGGTCCCTCCTCTCCTTCTGACACGCAGTGATTCATGACGTATGAGAGACCGTACAGGTTAAACAGAACACAATTAAAGCGTGGAAATGTAATTAAACATCACGGTGATTAACGATTTATGATATGAAATGTGTTGTGACCTTCAGTGCGGCTATATAGAACATAACGCTCCTACAAATGTGATTCTTAGACATGTTGTGAATGTTTAAATAAAGTGGGAGAATACGTGATTTCAAGTGAAAAAAGACCGCCATGAATGTAATGTGCGGAGTCATGCAACTATTCACGTCACCATGAGGGTGTAACCGCGTTACCTTGACAACAAGGAATGCCAATTAGTTATGTTAATTGAAACCCATGACACGATGTATATGTATATATAGCGCATAACCTAATGGACAGATGTTAGTGAGCAAGGCGGGAGCAAGCCGCCGAAACGCGTCTGAGCAGCAACTGATTTGTGAAATAAAACGTTTGAATTGGGATACACGGAGTCAGCGCCTTCTTTGATGGCAAGTTTGGGATGGCGAAAATATATATATATAGAGTGCAGCCTAGGCTTAGGTTGCACTTGGATGTACTAAGAGCTTATGCCACTTTTAAAGGAACCAGCCAGCAAGCTCTATAGAGTAAGAGTTGGAGAAAACAATGTCACATACCCACAAAAAAACTTGAAAAATTCTCACAGAAAAAAAGTGCACATGTTAGTCCTCTTATCTCTCACCAGTCACGCAGTACATCCGGGGTTAGGTATGGTCCTACCAGGTATTTTGTGAGCACAGTGAGGGTTCGCAGGGCAGAGGCTGCAATGGTTTCCCCTCCTTTGGTGGGGTCAACATCTCCTCTGCCCGTGAACCTTCCGGCTCAGTGTATACACATGTGTAAACTAGTTCGTGCATTAACAATGGGATGCTGCGATCTTAGTATTAGGACAAGCATTTATGCTATGACATCACTCTTGTTTACTATAGATCTCATCCCGCATCAATGGTGTTGTGTATATAGGTATATTTATTTGCAATATACTGTACAGTCATGGTTTTTAACATATATATTTATATATTTATTACACATTGTTTATGAATTTATATTTGTATATATTGGATCAGAAATTGGGTGTTAAACATGATTTTGTACAGGTTGTATATTGTATATAGTGTATATATTGAGTATGATCTTTATGACACATATTGCACTTTGCACAACGATATTGGTTTTCACCTATGGATTTATCCAGTGATCTATGTCGAATATTGTTTACACATAAGTAAATTGCATTTGCACTTTAATAATATAATGTGGACTGTTTCAATATGGCGTCAATTCTGGGATTATCCCGAGTTGTCGGTAACTTACAATCTGTTGTCCATGTCTATGATGATGTGTACCACGTGACCAAAAACCTACCAATCAGAATGTACTCCCACTTTGCACAAGCACTTTAAAAATTGCCTTTTCCCCAGCGTGCGTTATGTGATCAAGGCCTCTGTGCAGGCCGAAACGTCATGCTGTGGTGTGCCGCTTCCTCGAGGCTACAATAAAAGGAAATTGCTTACTGCACCTGAGGTCTCCTCCCTTCTTCCTGCGCAGCGGTTTCCAGCATTGGGCTCCGGGCGAGAGGCAGCAGGGATTGTCTCATATATATATATATATATATATATATATATATATATATATATATATATATATATATATATATATATATATATATATATATATATATATATATATATATATATATATATATATATATATATATATATATATATATATATATATATATTTATTTTTCCATTAATATTTTAAAAACTACTGAACAGATTTACACCATTTAACAAAAAGGGCTCTTTCTGAACCAAGGGCTACCTTTTTCCAGATTTGGTGTAATTGAAAAGCAATGTTTGATGCCACTCACTGAAGGTTAACGACGAGCATCACAATTACCAGCAGGCCATTGTTTCGGCCACGCCCACTGAGGCGGAGTAATTGGAACATAAAGGTTGCCGCCCCAAAGTGCCTCACCATTGACTTTTGGTCCCAGAGCCCCTGAAGAAGTGTTTTTGAACATGAAACGCGTTGGGAGGGATTCGTGTATCGTGTGTGCCAGTCCCAGGTCTCGTGTTGCTTCCTGCAATAAACAAAGATTGGCAAGCTTACCTGTGTGAGTGGCATTTTCTACAGCAGGCAACTTTTCTGGTTGGATATATATATATATATATATATATATATATATATATATATATATATATATATATATATATATATATATATATATATATTTATATATATATATATATATATATATATATATATATATCCAAACAAATTACCGTCTTTTCATTCACAGACAGAGAGTCGAGGCCCAGATAGCTTTTCAAGTGTTTTTAATCTGCAACACTAACACTCAACGCGTTTCGCAGCTACCGCCGCTTTCTCACGAGTGAATAGCAGTGTGAAATAATAAAGTTTTATACAATAACAAAAAACAATTAATCATGTGACTTTTCCAAGTGAAAGTGAAAACATACTATTATCTCATTTTACTTTCTTTTGCACATTTCGTCATGGGTTGTCAGGAATAAACTAAATAAACAGGAGATCATTTTTAGTTAAATATACTTGTGAAACATATTCAACCATTTTCAAATGAATCAGCAGTGCGTTTTCTAGACATTCAGTCCGCTTTTCTCTCACGGACTACCATACCCATAAGTCAGTATTTCTGAATTGGAACGAGTAATCGCTGCTCCTGAATTACTTCATTCAGGTTCACAATCCTGGAAGTTAGGCAATACAATAACGCAGCACCTCTAATGGTGGTTTAAGGCGGATTAAATGAAAGACGGTAATTTGTTTGGATTTACAAGGGGAGTGGCGATACCCCGTCGAGGCCCGCCACAAACTGAGAAGGCGCCGGCATGACTTTCGCTGAATAGTATGGATATATATATATATATATATATATATATATATATATATATATATATATATATATATTTATATATATATATATATATTCCAACTCTGTGGTTCCTGTTTTCCCCGTAATGGTGCTTGGTTCAGCTTTTGAATAAAAAAACTGTGCTTACAATTACTGGATCCGCGTGGTTTCCTGGGTCGCTGTGGTCGGAGCTCGGGAGATTGCATTTGTTCGATATATATATATATATATATATTTATATATATATATATATTCCAACTCTGTGGTTCCTGTTTTCCCCGTAATGGCGCTTCATAGCGGTGCGTTGCTCCTGCGGCCGAACCAAGCCGCTTGTAAATCCAACCACGTAATTTCTGAAGAACCAACAAAATGAGCCGCCACTCACAGCCACTGTTCTTTGCAAAGCTTTTTATTTTCTTATACAGTCAAGTGTTGCCCTCCAGTGGGCAATTGTAGCGCAGTTTACGGTTTGAAAGTCCATTACTGCCCTCCAGTGGGCTTTCAAACCATAAACTGCGCTACAATTGCCCACTGGAGGGCAACACTTGACTGTATAACTTGAATGCGCAGCACTAATGGTATGGTTAAATAGACAGGGGGTCTACAAATACCAATTAGTAACTACGATGGGAATAATGTTTTCAAAGAAAAAGAAAACTACATTGTCCAGAATTCCCAGTAGGAACACAAACAGGAAGCATGAGAATCACATGCTTTCCGGGTAGTATGGGTATTTTAACCCCTTCGATGCTGATGACGAGCTCAGCTCGTCATCAGCCACGGTGGTCGTGTGCTGATGACGAGCTGAGCTCGTCATGTAACGCGGCTTTTGGAAAAAAGCCGCGTAGGGCAAAAAAAAACCCCCGCACGCATGTGGTTAAATAATGTGCATCCTCAGAAGTAATTGACCGAGCAAGGTAGATGTAACTACCGAAACGCGTTGGTTTTCTGTGCCCAAAAGGAAATAAAAAGCTTTGCAAAGAACAAAGGCTGTGAGTGGCGGCTAATTTCGTTGGTTCTTCGGAATTTACGTGGTTATATATATATATATATATATATATATATATATATATATATATATATATATATATATATATACATATATATTATATATTCACTGAAAAAAACATAGGTTATAGACCATATATAGTTAGGAATTAGCATTTACAAAACCTTGAAAATTCACTGAAAAGACCATATATTATAGACCATATATAGTTAGGAATTAGCATTTACAAAACCTTATTTTACTCACACAAAACCATTGAAATTCGCATATATAGTTAGTTGCACTAACTATATATCGCGCACCCGCAATCCACTGCTGATGATGTCACATATTACATCATTCATGACATGGTCAGTGACATCACTGATGACATTTCAATGGTTTTTTAATAGCAAATATCAAAAGCTGTCACTATAAACATGGGGAAAATGACGTGAAAGTGGCTCAAAGTCCTTATAAATATGCCCCATGCTGGCTATGAAACTCTAGCAGTACATATCAAGAAACCTAAATAACTTCAAGAAACATTTTTAAACACATCAAGTAAACAAATTATTCTCCCTGAATCATGGGGCAAGTGAAATATTTGTTTAAAGAAGCAGACACCATTTTTTCCTTCTCATAAATTTAAAAAGCATTCCTTTTCCTTAAAAACGATTTTCAAGTCATAATTTGAAAACACAGCACAGCTCCTATGTACAAGCACACCCTGTCAGTACGCTGGCTATGAAACTCTAGCAGTACATATCAAGAAACCTAAATGACTTAAAAAAACGTTTTTAAACACATCAAGTAAGCAAATTATTCTCCGTGATTCATGGGACAAGTGACTTAAAATGGCCTAACACACATGGGGGCGTATTTACAAGGCCCTGGCACCACTTTTGCGTCTCTATTAACATGGGGAAAATGATGTGAAAGTGACTCAAAGGCCTTGTAAATATGCCCCATGCTGGCTATGAAACTCTAGCAGTACATATCAAGAAACCTAAATTACTTCAAGAAACGTTTTTAAACACATCAAGTAAGCAAATTATTCTCCCAGATTCATGGAGAAGTGACTTAAAATGCCCTAACACACATGAGGGCGTATTTACAAGGCCCTTGCACCACTTTTGCGTCACTTTTAACATGGGGAAAATAACGTGAAAGTGGCTCAAAGTCCTTATAAATATGCCCCATGCTGGCTATGAAACTCTAGCAGTACATATGACTAAAAGAAACGTTTTTAAACACATCAAGTAAACAAATTATTCTCCCTGAATCATGGGGCAAGTGAAATATTTGTTTAAAGAAGCAGACACCATTTTTTCCTTCTCATAAATTTAAAAAGCATTCCTTTTCCTTAAAAACGATTTTCAAGTCATAATTCGAAAACACAGCACAGCTCCTATGTACAAGCACACCCTGTCATTACTAATACTTCACATTATCTCCAATTACAATTTCCCAAAGAAACAAAATCTTTTTGTAAAACACTAGACACAAAGCAACATTTTAAATACACAACTTTCTTCCTAATTTTCTCCCTAAAGCATACTAGTCTCTATCTAAATTAAATGAATCTTTTCTCACCTTAGCAAATGCTTTTTGAATTTCAAAACAGTCTCAGACACACACCAATTTTTCTTTAGCAGAGCAAAGGGTATGCACTCCAGAGGCTGCAACCAACAATGGCACAGAAATGCTGTAATTCATCACACATATCTCTCATGTCACCCAATCAAAACTCTTCCCTCACTTTTTTCAAATCAACACCCTTCCCCCCTCTGCCCTTTCAGCCTTTTTTCCATCGCAACTACCTCCTGACAGACCTCTCATGTTTACAAGTTCACACAACAATGTTTCAAATGAACTCTGAACTCTCAGTACACCTGCTTATCCAGTGCAATGTTTCTTAAAATGTTTTTTTCTTAACCATTCGAATTACATCTTTCAAAGAACACATCCATGCACCCTAACTTTCTGTTTTCAGCAATCAAAATCCACCAATCACTGCTACTGAATCATTAGCACTGAAACTCCACAGTTTTTTTCATTACAAACTCCTACTGTTTCAACTGCCATTTCATTCCCACACTTCATCTGACTGCAGCAGAACCTCCTCTCACCATGTTTTCTGTCTGGATTCTTGGACATAGCTACATCCACTGGGCTCACAGGTTTGCTGATAACAGAAATTTACACAACCTCAATTTACAAAATGTGGAAATCAAATGGATTGGCCAGAGAGGATTGAGATGTCACTAATTGATACCATTGGTGAAAACCTTTTTGCATCTGCCAAACCCTAACCTCATAATAGTGCACTGTGGAGGAAATGATTTGGGCACTTTGACTGGGGTAGGTCTGGAAATGCTTTTAAAGGACACCTTTGAGCAATTGATGGCACTTTTTCCTCAAACTGCCTTGGTATATTCCAATATATGCCAAAGACAGAAATGGAGGTGGTCCTATCAATTTTGTCCACAAATTGAGAAAGCGAGGAAGCATGTAAATAAGTCTATTTCAGCTTACATGAGAGACCATGGAATGGGCTCCATCTACAACAATAACTTGCGTTACTACATGCAAGATATATACAGAGGAGATGGTGTGCATTTCTCAGATGAGGAGAACAGAGTTTTCATCCAGAATTTAAGACTGTGTATTGGTACCTACTTATAAGTACCTAAATCTTCCAGAGACCCAAAAGCTCTTTTCAGAGCTACCCTAACTATGATCACTCTAAATAAATTTTAAATGTAACTTTTTTTTTACTAATTTTCACGATTTACGCTTTCCAGAGCGCTACCCGGTTCGCGCACCGGGCGCTAAACGCGCAAAAATTTGATGTTTTTTTTTTTTTGGGCATATATGGGCCTCCTCATCCACCCTCACAAAACCTAGGGGGTCAGGATATGTCTCCCTTGCCCCCTTATACACAATCCCAGCATTGTTTATCATCCATCTTGTGTCCAAATTAGACCTTAACGCAAGATGGCTGACTCCCGTTACGCTACCGGTAAGCTACCCGGTTCGCATACCGGGTAGCGCTTCCACCGCGAAAAATCGATTTTTTTTTTTTTTTGCCAGCGGGGCCTTTTAAAAGCCCCCACATCAATCGTAGGGGGTCAGGAGGGGTCTACCTTGTCCCCTTTCATTCATTTCCCCCTTCGTTTATTTCCACCTCTTGTCTCTCGATCCTACCGAGAGACAAGATGGCGGCCGCTCTGAACTGTTTAGAATGTTCACAGTCACCGGGGAGCCAATCCGCTTCTCCTCGCAAAGTTCCGTAACGCGTCTGGTACGCGAACCGGGGCGCTAACCGGGACGCTGTCACAGATATATATATTTTTTTGAACCTAAAATACTCAAAATCCACTGGAGCACATATCTTGAGACCTAGCAAAGGCACATCGGGCTACCAGTCCCTACAATTTTGCCAAGTTTCATAGAAATCCATTCAGCCGTTCGAGCTAAAAGTGAGTCCAACCGCCCTATGGAAAACTCAATGTTAAAAACACGTTTTGGGACCCCCCTTTTTTCTCGGCCCCCACTTCACGAAACCCCCCCCCAAACTTTCAGGGGACGCACAGAAACAAAATGTGCCATTTTCCTGAAAATTTCAGCCAATTCCGTCCTTCAACGTCAAAGTTATTCAACATAGAATTTTCAGAAATCCCTATTCAGAAAAATCCTAACTATATATACCTACTGGCGACCGCCAGTAGGTAATATATATTTTATATATATTTATTTTTCCATTAATATTTTACAAACTACTGAACAGATTTACACCATTTAACAAAAAGGGCTCTTTCTGAACCAAGTGATACCTTTTTGCCAAATTTGGTGTAATTCTGTCCAGCAGTTTGGGCTGTAGCCGTGTCTAAAGTATCCTATGGAACATTGCATGGAGAAAACACGTTTTGGGACTGCCCTTTTTTCTCAGCCCTTGCTTAACGAATCATCCCGAAACTTTCAAGATAGGAGCGGACCGAAGTGGGCCATAAGTTTTAACAATTTCGCCAAGATTCGTGAATGGGCGCCACAGTTATTGGGAATAGAATTTTGCGATTTTCCTATTGTAACTAGGTCCTAACTATACCTACCTACTGGCGACCACCAGTAGGTAATATATATATGTATATATATATATTTACAATGCCTCCTGTTGGGGCCAGCCTCTTGGGGAAATGTAAAACATGTATAGGGGGCGGAGTAGTTGGAACCCTTGATGCATTTCTAACTAGGGCTCAATCCGCGCTATCGCATGAGATTCAACCTACGGAGCATAGGCTTTCACTAGAACCCACACTACCACCAGCACCAGTCAACCCAGCCCCCAGTCCCATGTTAACACACATCATTGGCCCCATAGTCGCGCACTTAGGGCTACCTAGACAGGCTACCTCTGCCTCACCTGTGCACCCCGAATTAACCCCAGTCAGTCCAGAACCCCTTTACACAGCCTCCCCAGTTACAACCAGGGGGGGAAAGCTAAACAGCAGGGGGCGATGGGAGCTGTGGGCAAACCACCATCAAAGAAAAGGAAAGCGCGTGTTTTAGCCAAATCACAACCGCGCATGACAGGGGGTACAACTCGAAAGGCTGCCACTAAGGGGGCTGGCATGCATCAGGAAACCATTGGTGACTGTTCTATTGTTGATGCTATCCCTGACTCAACACCCTGCAGCAAAGAAGACTAAAGTAATCAGCTACTGCAGAAAATGTCCTCCCTATTAGACCCTATGATGCAGAAACTCGCTTCTATTGAATGCTTACTAAAATAGAACAAGGTCTTCCCAGAACCCAACAGTCTACCTTTAATGTTGCACCAGGGCATAATGTTGGTCGGGGTGCACCCCAACCGGTTGGGGGGGTGAGCAATGTGAAGGGACTACAAATATTACACCTACTCCTCCCAGCTAGGCTCCAGTTAGCAATCTGTCAAACCCCCTCGCGGTGGGTGAACCGGGTCCACATGGTGCCCCCTTGGCCATGAGACAGGGTAGTTTGCAACCATTCCAGCAATCATTTGCGGAGATACTTCACCCTCCAACCTCCCTTCACCTTCCACCGGAGGCCACCCCTTATATTGTTGTTTTAGGGAATGTCCTGGAGCTAGGATCCCAGGCACGGGAACACTGGTCTACCCTACGCAACAAGGCCCTACATCTCTTAAGTGTGAAAACTGGGCTAACAACAGATTTGTTCACTGAATCCAAAATGGTACGCAGGGTTCCCTGGGTGGGGAAGTCTCAGAAAATTCTCAGGGGGACTGTGTGGTCTTGAGCTTTAGATCACCTAGCATGGTCCAATGTATCCTGTCAAGGGCAGGGAATCGAGTCGTAAGAGACTCCGTCTCTGTATTACCCTTGGGTTTCTTTTGCTGACCCATTATTGATCCTACTGGTACCAACATGAGGGGATCTTTCCACACCCATGGCCCCCTAGAACCTCTAGTCCCTGTGAGAAATCGATTTGATGCCCTTTCTACACTGGATATTAACGATTGACTCAGCAGTGTTGGTGGGCTGGTAGCAACTGCACCAAGACCAATTAAGGGGTATTGGGGATCAGAACAAGGCTCCCCAACTAGTGACCCATTTGAAAGGCCCGGCTTACGTTCCATACAGTCAGTTGGGGTTGTCAGGCTTACACTGGGCTCTTGGAACATCGCAGGGCTCCTGCCCAAAACCGTATCTAGCGACTGGTCAACATTTGTCGATCAGCATGACATCTGGGCATTTCAGGAGACATGGGCCATAGAACAAGTCCACCACCCTGGGTTTCTTAACTTTTCCAAGCCAGCCCTAGGGGGTGAAAGGGGAGACCTTCTGGTGGGTTAACATGCTGGGTGAGACAGCAAGCGAGCTACACTGGCAAGGACATTTTCATTGATAGCCCGGACATTCTGGCCCTCTGTTTATGTTTAGGAATCAATAGGGACATCTTGCTGATTAATATTTATGCAAGAGGGCAGCCGGGCAGGCGGCGCTCTAAGACCATTGAAATTCTTGATGGGTTCCTGGATAGCTGGAAAGTAGGGCACTATTTGATCATAGCGGGTGATTTTAATTGTTCATTCGAGCCCCTTGGATATGAGGATGGTAATTTAACCGCTGAGGAAGATTCCCAATGGAATATCCCCTCTTTAGAACTAGGTCCAATCAAAAAATGGACTGAAGCTGCTTTGCAGCTCAAGGGGATGTGATTGGAGAAGGGAGTAAGGGCAGTAAATGGGAAGTCCCAGTCAGATCGGATGCGTGCTCACACCTTTAATAATGGCGTAAGATCTAGTAGGATAGATTACATCCTCCTCAGTGTGGATTTCTGGCCACAGTTACATGACATGATGGTCGTAGAGCGGACCGGAAGTGACCACTATCCACTAGTCTTATCATTATTGGTGCCTGGTCCAATAGCTAATTCCAATAGGGATGAGGTTCACAATTTAGTGGAAGTCACCGTCACGAATGATGGGGGAAGAGTATGATGGGTGAGACTTATCAAAAGAGAGGGGGATCTCGAAGAGAGGAAGTCTATGGTTGGTCACTCGGTTGCTATTCTCAATAATTGCCACTCCCGGGAGGATATGATCCGCATTGCTCCGAGTGTACGTAGTGAATTATTTGGTAGTTTTAAACCATTTTTTATAAAACAAACTTCTAGTAAGCTCAGTTCAGGTGCAAAGACGCTACCTGGTACAATAAGATTTGTAGAGAGTCATACCTGGAGCTAACAAATGCCATCAGATCGAAAAATATAGGCAAGATTAGAATGGCCATGTCCAGGTACAAAGCAGTCCAAAAAGTAGCTAAGAAGGACTGAGACGATAACCGTAGGATTGACCTACTCCAAGCTAGTAATGAGAGAGACATGGTTAAATTCTGGCAGTTAGTCAAGAGGGGTAGCAAAGGAACAACTCATATACCGGTGAACCATGTAGCGCCCAACTTGTGGGTTGAGTTCTTTAAAGCCCAATTTTCAATTGTAAACACCGTTGACACCAACCCACTGCCGGGTTACATGCCATCCACCCTGTTGTTTGATAGCTCTGAGGTTAAGAAGGTGCTCTCACTGTTGCTGAAAAGGAGGGCCCCTGGTCCAGACTGTATACCAGCCAGCGGGTTCCAGTATGATAAAGAAAACTGGGTTAAATGCATTACATTTATAGCTGATGCCATAGCCAGTGGTGCGCCCATACCCAAAACCTGGTCAGGAGAAATTATATTACTGATTTACAAAAAGGGTGATCGATCATCCCCTGACAATTATAGGCCGATCAGCCTTATTGATTCTATGCAGAAAACATTTGCCAGACTGATCCTCAGCCGAATCCAAACCTGGATTGAGGAGAATGAGATTTTGTCAGCATTCCAGGCAGGCTTTTGCCCTTTTACAAGTACTATTGATCAAGTCTTTAGGTCTGCTGTGGTGTTCTGAAAGGTTGTCTTCATTGAAATGACTTGAGGTACAGTGGTTTGAAGTAGAAAAATAGTTTATTCAGTTATACAACCACAGAGGAAACCAAGGACCAACTTCTTCAGCAACTGTACATCTCTGGTCTGCCCCCTGGATTCTACACTTATGAATCCAGTGAGCATGGCATAGCAACCTAGAACAGTAAAGGAACAACAAGAAGGATACCAAGATTCAACATATCTCCCTTCCTATAAAATAACCAAAATAAAAGAACAGAAAAAAAAACAGAAAACATAAAAAAGAAATAAGATATAGCACTAGACAAAATTCTCAAATAAAATGCACCAAGACTACGAGAATTTATAATCTTTCATCCATACTGGTTTAAACTTAGGTCGAATGTGCCTTTCCTTCACCTCCATATTTGATGCAATGACTAAAGGTTTGAGAGGAACAGATACATCATTCCTCTTCACAACAGATGTTTTTGGAACATTACTTCCCTGACTCAAAATATGTTTGAATTCCAAATCATTACATCTCGTTATACTTCTCACATTCCATTGCTTACCATCATCCAATTTCACGATATTTACTGCGGCATAAATAATTTGTTTTGGTCTAGACCATTTGGAAAACCCAGGTTTATGATTCCCCATCTGCTGTGTGCGTACCCACTCACCAACTCTAAATGATCTTAAAGAACTCTTGACTTTAGAATTATGATCACGAACGTATTTGTTCTGATACACCTGTACCTTACTCAACATATCCTTACCATCAAATGTTTTAGTGCTATTATTTTGAGACATCCAAGTTGGTTTAACTTTAGACACAGCCACTCGCCCCTTTAAGAAAGAAAAAGGAGACACTCCCGTAGCTGTATGAGGAGTATTCCTATAGCACCATAACATTTCCTTGACAGCATCTTTACAATTGTCATCATTGTTACTAGCTAGTTGAATGCATTCTTTTAACACTCGGTTAATTTTCTCTACTAAACCATTTTCTCTTGGATTGTAAACTGAGGTGCAATATGTTTCACACTCACCATGTTAAGGTAGGCAGCAAATTCTTCTGCCACAAACTGAGGACCATTGTCTGATAAGATCACACTCGGATATCCCTCCCTACGAAAAATGTCATCACAAAACTCAATCATATTAGAAGCCTTAATGTCCCTTACAAAAGCAACCTCAGGCCACTTGAAGTGAAAATCCATCAGAACTATAGCATATTTATTCTCAATCCCTCTTACATGAAATGGACCACATATATCAATAGCGACTTTGTCCCAAGGCTTATCAGGAAAGGAAGTTGCAGATATAGTGGTTTCCTGAGACTTGTGAGATTTATCACTGCACATACATGCTACACAATTCCGCACACATCTATCTATGTCTTTGTCCATACCAACCCACCAAAAATCATTCCTAGCTCTCCTTTTCATGCTGGTCATTCCACTATGTCCTTCATGTAATAGACTCAACATTTTGTCCCGTAATGTTGAAGGTACAACTAATCTGTCACCTCTTCTAAGGATACCATCAAAAAAAGATAACTCAGACCAAACCATTTTATAATCAGCCAGAATAGTCTTGTCCAAAGATGATAAATCAACACCTACATTCAAATTATTGATTATTTGTTGTAACACACCATCATTGGCTACAGCTTGAATCCATTCTTGCTCACTTAATGCACTATTGCATGATTCTTCAATACTGGCTACTAACCATTCATCACCATCTTCTATCACACTATCCATATCACAAGGCAAAGGAAGACGTGACAAACAGTCTGCATTTATGTTTTTGTGACCTGGAACGTAGTTTATCTGAAAGTTGTATTCCTGTAGTCTGTATAACCATTTTGCTATTCTAGGTGTGGCCCTAGAAGCACCTTTTGTAGTAAAAATGTCAATGAGAGGTCTGTGATCTGTCCTCAATTCAAATGCTGTTTCCCAAATGAATGTTTTAAAGTGGTCTACACCCTACCAACACGCTAAAGCCTCTTTTTCGATTACAGAATTAGAAGGTTCAGCACCATTGAGCGTGCAAGAAGCAAAAGCTATAATCCCTTCAGCTCCATTGTGTCTTTGCATAAGAACAGCACCTAGACCATATGCGCTGGAATCTACAACAATAATAGAGGTATGACTGGGATCATAAGGCTTTAGAGCAACTGCTTTTGTAATATCCATTTTGATATTATCAAATGCCTGTTGACACAAGGTGGACCAAACAAAAGAAGCACCCTTTTTCATCAATAATCTCAATTTATGAACCTTATCAGCAACATTTGGGACAAATTTGGAATAGTATTCTGCAAGTCCTAAAAACGATCGTAATTGATCTTTATTGATTGGATGAGGTGCCTTTTCAATTGCATCCAACAATTTCATTTTAGGTTTAACACCCTCATTGGAAATGGTATGTCCAAGATAATCAATTTGTTTTACACCAAATTTACATTTCTCACCACACACAGTCGAACCAGCATCTTGTAATTTATGGAGAACATTATGCAATGTTTTATCGTGAGAAGATGAATCTTTACCCCAAATAAGAACATCATCTTGAAATACTCTCACGTTCACCTCATCCTTCAAAATACTGCACATGACTCTCTGAAAAACTGAAGATGCGGATGCTAATCCGAACGGCATTCTGAGATATTGAAAAGCACCCTCAGGTGTAATGAATGATGTTAAATGCCTAGATTCCGCATGTAATTTGATCTGGTGGTATGCATTGGACAAATCAATTGATGAAAAGTACACAGCATCCTTGATGCTGGATATCATTTCATTGATGTGTGGTAGAGGATGGCGGTCAACCGATATATATTTCTATTTAGATCTCTCAGGTCCACACACATCCTAATTTTGCCATTGGGTTTCCGAGCCAAAACAATGGGACTAAGCCATTCAGAGGCTTCAATAGGTTCAATTACTTTTGCATCGCACAACCTGTTTAACTCTTCTCCTAATAAATCTCGCAATGCAAATGGTACATTTCTTACTTTACGAACAGTCGGTATACTGTCTGCCTTAAGAATTATTTTATGTTCAAATTTAACTAAACATCCAAGATCCTTGCTGAACAACTTGGGAAATGCATATCCCCACTTTGAAGAAGCATTGTCATTAGTTAACAATACCTGATCAGAATACACATCGGATAACAATACTTGATCAGGATGATTGGTATTTAATATTAACCCCATTTTTTTAAGATCTTTCCATCCTAATAAGGCTCATCCTTGTTCAACCACATAAACTTTGCTCATACACGATCTATCTTTAAAGGTTAATTGAGCATCAAAATAACCCAACATAGGCAATTTTATACCACAATACCCTTTGGGTCGTACATCAGAGGATATCAATGTTGTTTTGCTCCCATTTTCCCACATACTTTTATCAATGATAGTATATGGTGAGCATGAGTCAGCCCAAAGTGCCATGTTGTCCTGGTTTATTAGCACATTACATTTAGGAGGTTGATAATCTTCAGAAATATTATTCACCGTATCATAATGCACAACCATCACTTCAATATTAATCTCATTGTTTTCATTTTCATCATCCTCACTATCAAATTGAGGTTCAACCATATTGACAGTGCGTTTCCAATTACTATTATCACCAGTTCTGCACCATTTAGCGAAATGACCTATTTTTTTGCATTTCATGCATGTGACTTTAGTAGCAGGACATTTATTAAAATCTGCAGTATGTTTTTGACTTCCACATCTGAAGCAAATTAGTTTGTTGAAATTGCTTTTGCTCTTGGTAACATTAAATTTCGCATCTTTGTTATCACTTTTAAATTCAGTTTTTCTATTACTATTCCTTATGGCATTAACATTACAAGACTCATCTTTATCTTTTTGTTGCAGAGAACTCAATTCTTTAAAGTAATGAGAGGTGTTTTCCATTTTCCTAGCAGTGTCAAGAGTTTTTTGTAGAGAAGGATTTTTAAGTTCAAGTAAACGTTCTTGAATTTTGATGTTCTAAATTCTATTAATAAATTGATCTCTAATTATTTCTTCATTTAAATCTTTGAATTTACAAGTAATGGCTAAAGTTCTTAAACAAGCTACATACTGTTGCACATTTTCTCCTTGTAACTGTGCTCTAGAGAAGAATTTGTGCCTTTCTACGACAATGCTTCCCATAGTTTTCTTCTAAAGCTTTTAAAGATTCAGAATACACGTCTACCGAGGTGTCATTAGAACTAGTTTCACTAGTTTCACTGCCTTCATCAACAGTGTCAACAACAGTTGAAACAACACGATTGACTACAGGTAATGTTTTTAAAACTTTCCTCCCTTCAACTCCTAAATTATGTTTTAATAAGGCCAATTTTCTAGAGGGTAAAAATACATCACCACCAATAGCTTCTAGATAAGTTTCAAATTATTCTGACCAATCTTCCCAATTCATAGAAGGAGGACCAGGGCTTTGTAAACATTTAGGAGGAGCTGCAACAGAAGATGTAACATCCATGGTAAGTTTGGAAAATTAAATATCAAAAAATTAATACATTTACAAATACATAAGAAGGAAAAAAAAACGAACTAAAATAAATAATGTAGTCACCGTTGTCTGAATAACTAAAATAAATAATGTAGTCACCGTTGTCTGGATAACTCGAGTTCACTTCACTTTCCACAGTTCACTTCACTGGACGCAGTGTGTTACTTTTTAATTAGAACTTTTAAATTGCTGTGTTTAAATTGTTGATTTTTCAAAAAGATCGATGTTTAAAGCTTTTATGCTTTTTTCGTAAATATTCTCTGCCTTTAAGCAATATAACTGAGTATTCAATGTTTTGCGATCACTGTTCCTTGTGCTGCTGTAATTATGACGAAGGATTTGCAAAGAGAAAACGATGAATGTAAACAGTTGTCATGGAGATCAAAGATGGCCGCCGTACGTCCGCTGTGCGTCGTGCGTCAAGCGCGATGATGCTTTTCAAGATTTCAGCGCAATGACGTGTAACTAGCAGGATAACAAGCTTTGCAGCGCGTGGAGTAAAGAATGAATAGTTTGAAGATCAACACAGCGCGTGGCGATGAACTTGAGGTTGAAGATTGTATGTAAGCAAGGTAACGATCTTCAGATAAAAACGTCGCTTCAGGGAAAGAATTATTGCTTTAAACAGAGATTACGGTGCAATCACGAAAAATCGTAGTTATCGATGAAGTTAACAGTTTAATGCAGGTTAAGGAGGTTAATACAGAACAAAACTTTAAAGTATTCAATGCTCCTTATAACGATTGGAAGGTTGTTGCTAGAATTATTCTTTTTTTTTTAACGAAGTTGAATTAAAAAAAATGTTCATCAAGTACCATGTAAGTTCAGGTTTAGAGCTGCCCTAGGGGTTGTAAGTAGATCACCATCAAGTCAATTTCTTCATAAAATCGATCCTGTAGATTTCTTCAAATCGATCCCATCCTCGTGGCCACTGAAATGACTTGAGGTACAGTGGTTTAAAGTAGAAAAGTAGTTTATTCAATTATACAACCCCAGAGGCAACCAAGGACCAACTTCTTAAGCAACTGTACATCTCCGGTCTGCCCCCTGGATTCTACACTCTAGAATCCAGTGAGCATGGCATAGCAACCTAGAACATTAAAGGAACAACAAGGAGGATACCAAGATACAACAATCATAGGAGGAGGGTCCCTATATGCGGCATTTATTGATCTAAAGCCTGCTTTTGACTTGGTGCCACATAACAAAATGTGGCACGCCTTTTTGGAAGTAGTGATGCCCCAGGATCTACTAGCCTTGATAATCAAGTTGCACAATTCGAACCATGCTCAGGTGCGATAAGACCCTAGGGGTGAGACTACAGCCTGTTTCCCAGTGCTAAAGGGCGTGCACTAAGGATGCTTCCAGGTGCCAACATTGTTCTCCCTGTTTATCAACAGGGTGGTCCAATACTACTCCACATATCACACAGACGCTCCCAGTTTGGGGGGGGCTTAGGTTTCCACTGCTCATGTTCGCGGACGATACTCTGATCCTATCTAAGACGCAGACGGGACTGCAGGCTGCACTGTCAAGGTTCGAGTTGTTTTGCCACAAACATGAGCTTGTGGTTAATGTGGACAAAACAAAGTTTATGGTCTTTCACCATCATAAGACCATTCACAGTATTGTCCTTATGAACAATGTCCCTCTGGGGTAGACAGAGGCCTTTGCATACCTACGGATAACCCTGGGTAAGAAACTTAGCTGGAAACCACACATTGATCTTCTAGCTCTGAAACATGCTCAGTTGGCAGGAGCTCTGGTTAAAGAACATAAATTGGCCCCCAGGGGCCCAAAACCGGCCGCACCCTTGCGGCCCACCGGGGGATTGCCCGGTGCCCGCAACGGCCAGTCCGGGCCTGGCTCCCAGTCTACGCCTTTACTTATAAATGGCGGTTGAACGGGTCCGAGCATTGTCCTATTTGTCCAACTCTGCTGGAATCGATACCCCATTTTCTGTTGGCATGCCTGGCTTACAAAACACCCAGGCATAAATGGCTGAAACCAATTTGCACGAAGATGGGCACTAGATCGGCTGTGGTGGCACTAAGGATTTGCTGACATCTACAGATGCTCCCATAGTTGTAGCCATGGAAAAATTCCTGAGCTGGGCATGGCTCACTCGCTGTAAAATATTAAGAGAATCCCAAGTCTAGTCACAGTCACAGTAATGCCATGTAATCCCAGTGTGGCGTAATTAAATATGATATTTCTAGTAGCAAAGATTGTCTGGTTTTATACTGTATTTATGTATTCATTGGTATTTAGTGGCCTTTTGTTGTTGATTATTTTTACTTGAAATATACATTGTATTAATTATCGAGTGCCACACTGTTGGGACTGTATATATGGCACTGTGTTTTTTATGCAAAAATGTTCTTCTATTGTTGTATTTATTGTCTTTCATGATTATTTTAATGGAAATAAAAACATAATGAAATGAAAAATAAATAAATAAATAAATACATATATATATATATATAGGTACTGTTTTGGGAAATTGGAAATGAAAATTAATAAGTCAATAGAATTGTTTTGCATTTCCGGTTAGACCTGTTGTTAACATCTGTCAGTCTAATGAACTTAAAAGGGAGGGGCTCTTCCCTTTTTATACATTTTTGTTATAATTTATTTGCACTCAACACTTTACATATTCTTTTGTACTTTTGGGATGATGACTGCTCCTTGTTGCACTATGGGAATTTTATAATATAAATTGTGTATGTTTACATAGGATTCTGTTTACATATAGCACTCGACACTTTATTGGAAATTCCCACTTGGGATATATTTTTTAAATGTTGTTTCTAAAAGGGTCAGGAAACAAAGTCCTCTTAATCATTTTTGAATGTAACACCTGACTTTTATGATTTACATATTTATATATTTATATGTATATAGTCATGAAGTTTTTGTACATACTTATTTATTTGCGCATTTGCACATATATGTATATACTTCTGTTTATTCACCCACTGTGGGTTGTATTTAAGACAGAGAGGGGCTATACATCAATGTTATGGTCCTTTGTTTGTTCCAATGTACCCTTTTGCAAGCATATTTGAATACGGTGGTTAAAACTTAGTCCACCCTTTGTGTCATTGTAAATGAAGATAAATTCCCATGTGACTTTGCGATCACATCATGTGATCAAGACAGTGGATACTGTCGAAACGCGTAATGGCGGCATGCTGAGCGAGATTGAGCTTCAATAAATGCACTTGTTTGGCACCATTCCTGGGTTCCTCTCTTCGTTTGTCCAGGGCTGCGCGATATCTTGGCAGTGTTGGATTTTGAGACGAGTTTTTCCTTGATATATATATATATATATATATATATATTCACTGAAAAAAACATAGGTTTCAGGCCTTATATAGTTAGGAATTAGCATTTAAAACACCTTTAAAATTCACTCAAAAAAACTATAAGTTTTAGGGGTGTTATAGTTAGCTGGACATTTCACTCATACAAAACCATTGAAATTGCTCCTATATAGTTAGTTGTACTAACTATATTTCGTGCACCCACAATCCACTGCTGATGATGTCACATATTACATCATTCATGACATGGTCAGTGACATCCCTGATGACATCTCAAATGACAAGGCAGTGTATGTGACAGTTATATCTAATTAAGTGTGCCTAAGACTTAGTAATTGTATGAGTCACTATATGGATAACTGTATACTTGTAATAGTGATTTTATAACACACTAAGTGTGAGTTAATATCTATATAAATAGATGAAGTGGTGTTTGTATAAGTGTTTAGGTGAGTAAATGTAAGTATAATCAATTGTTTGCATAAGTCAGAAGGATGTCTTTATAAGTGAATACAATGTGTGCTGGTGTGTAATGTTGAAATAGGCGTATAAGTATATTTGATAGTGTTCTGTTGATTATTCACTGCATATAACACTGAATCTATAGGTAAGTGATTAGATGTGTGTATAGTTCAATGAATACCTGAGTGGGTGTTTAGAAATTTCTATTGGTGTGTCAATGGTTTCAAATATGGCCCTTTCTATTTTACAGTGAGTGATGAAAGATTATACTAGTGTGTGATGAGGTGTATTTGATTGTCACATGGATGATGTCATCAGTGATGTCATCAAATATGTAATTTGAGATGTCATCAGTGATGCCATCAGTGATGTCACTGACCATGTCATGAATTTTGAAAGACTGACTTTGAGGATGCTATAAATTACTCAAGTCTGCCCGAATTGTGTGGGTAAAATTGATACCTAGTCACTTTGAATAAGAATGTACTTACGTCTCGTCTAACATTTGGAAGAAATATCTAGTTATATGACAACAGGATACCGACATAACTTGACGGAAATAGGAACGCCCTGAAGAAGTTCTGTTGTACAGAATGAAACGCGTCGGCTGGCTGTGGTACATAAACCTAAGGAAAATAAAAGCATTTGAATATACACCAAGATTCAGCGCTTCAATAAGGACTCTAAGAGATATGATTTGATTGGACTTGTTGTGCAAGTGGTGCTGTGCCAAACTTTGGAATATTCTCCACTACTCTCTACTACTCACTCTCTACTACTCCACTACTCTCTAATACTCACTCTCTACTACTCATTCTCTACTACTCTAGTACTCTCTACTACTCTCTCTACTACTCACTCCCTACTACTCACTATCTACTACTCACTCTCTACTACTCTCTACTCTCTACTACTCACTCTCTACTACTCTCTCTCTACTACTCACTCTTTACTACTCTCTCTCTACTACTCACTCTACTACTCACTCTCTACTACTCTCTACTATTCTCTCTCTCTGCTACTCACTCTCTTCTACTCACTCTCTGCTACTCTCAACTACTCACTCTCTGCTACTCTCAACTACTCACTCTTTACTACTCTCTACTACTCACTCCCTACTGCTCTCTACTACTCACTCTACTACTTACTCTCTACTACTCTCTACTACTCACTCTCTACTACTCTCTACTACTCACTCTACTACTCTCTGCTACTCTCTCTACTGTTCTCTACTACTCTCTACTACTCACTCTCTATTCTCTATTACTCACTCTCTACTCTCTACCTCTCTCTACTAGTCTCTACCTCTCTACCTCTACCGCTCTACCTCTACCTCTCTATCTCTACATGCACATATATACACATATATATATGCATATATATGCATATGCATTATTATATATGCATATGCATTTATACATGTATTATGTGTGTGTGTATATATTTATACATACATATATAAACATACATAATATGCATATCTATATAAATACACATATAAATGCATGCATACATATATATATATATATATATATATGCATACATATGCATGTTATTTACATGAAAGTTTGAAAAACACTAATAAAAGCAAAGCTAAAAAGCCACCTTATTACAAACAGAATGGCTTTAACTTAAACGAGGGTGAGATCTATTACATTTTCAATGCTTGTTTACTTTGGTTCCATCAAGAAGGCATTCAGATGTGTCACACATTTGCCATAAATTCAGAATCTTAGCACTCTAGTTGCTCATTAGATCACTGTAGTAAAGCTACTGCTTACCAGGGAAGTCTGCTGCTGGTATTCAAAGTGCATGTTTCAGTCTGCATATCAGCATTTTTTTAATGAAATAGAAGAGGATTTGAGAAGTCACTCAAAATGTGCCCTAAATTTTTCTTTCTGAAGCACTAATCATACTTTCTATGGCAAAATGAACCCCCTCATTTTGTTCCTTTTTAAATTAAATGTTTTCAGACTTACCACTTCCTTCCAATCAAGATGGCTTCTGGTGTGCCGTACTTTTGTCATAAGTAAGACTGTTAGTGCTCTAGTTGTTCTTTAGAACACTCTGGGACATTCTGTCATTGGGCTATACTTGGGCTACATCTGGGTGATATTTGGGCTACATTTGGGCTATTTTGTCTCCGGTGGCCATCTTGGGAGACTGCATGTCAGATTTTTTTTAATGCCTGTCTTTTTTGAAAAAATATATAATTATCTGCGTATTTTAATCAGAGCAGATCTTAATGGTGCATTCATAGTTAGGTAATCCACAGAGATATACTCTGTGCTCTGTTGGGATATGGGGCCGAGTCACACACTGGTCACAGGTCTGTCACATGGCTCCCCTGAGCATCATTGTAAATGCAGTTCAAGATAGTCCATAAATTACATTTTTTGTGTGGCTGCTTGAGTGTTGACAAGCTTCTAGGGCTGTCAGCGCTAGGCACCAGTGTTTCAATTTTCTAAACCCTTCAGAAGTGAGACGAGTCCTTTAGGGGACCATGACCTGCTGCTTAGTGTCTGTGGAGGAGTGCCAAACTGCTCTAAGGTGCAGACTCCTTGCTCTGGAATCCGATCACCAACTCTCCTAAGTGGCAGGAGCTCGTATATAAATTGCTGAGGGTTGGAATCATGCACTAATCATAGGTCTGTCAGAGTTCTCCCCAGTACACTATGGTAAATGTAGTTCCAGGCAGTCCATAACCTGCATTTCCCTTGCAGTTGCTAGAGAGTTGAAGCATAGCCACTGCTGTTAACCCTTGACACCAGTCTTTCACTCTTCCAAACCTTTCTACTCAAGTTACCAGATGAACTTGCAATTGGGTCACTTAGGATAGGGGTACACATTGTTTACCATACATGGGGACAGTGGTGTCCCAACAACATAATTTGTTCACATATCTAAAGTAAATGACAGAACATGACACAGTACCATGCCCAAGCAACAATTAAAACATAACAGAGCACAACACAACAAAAAAAGCCAAAACAGAACACAAAAACCACTGAAAAAACACATCACATTTCTGAAATACAGCACAAAGCACAACAACACAAAAACAATACAACACTGGAGTTTGACACAATATAATGTTAATCTCTTGCAAGTAGCATTTTTAAATGCATGCCTATTACCAACATATAATTTCCTACAAAGACCCTCATTTTTGACTCATTTTTTTATACCTAAGAAGTGAAAATAGAGCAATCTGCAATAGAATGTGATTACTTTAATGATTATGGAAAATGTACTCATTTGGAGGATTTTTCAGAAATTTAAGGACAGGAGCGGGACACAATGAACTCAGGTTTTGTGATTCTCAAAAACCTTTAGAGGAATGAAACTAAAGGTAACAGTCTCTAGGGTTCTCCACAGGGAATACAGTTTCACTGTAGGGGGAAAAAGCTAAGTTTACACATATGGAAAGTTTGTAAGACTACATTTTGAAAAGGAAAAGAACTGCTGGTAATCTGTACACCCATTGATGTATGTAAAATAAGAAGTGTATCATCTGCAAAAAGAAGAGTGGGTATAAATATACTGTCAAGCGTAGGACAATTATTTACACACTCACCTAAGCAACTGATAACATCATTTACATAAAAAGCGAAAAAGGGAGGACCTAAGAAACAACTTTGTCTAACCACTCTCTCTTTGGGTATTCGTACAGTGAGCTCACCATATTTGCCACAGCATACATGGGCAAAAGTCTGGTAATGCAGCCTTATCAAAATGTCTAATATGTAGGGTGACATGCCCTAGACCTGAGCTAGTTCATCATAGATGATGGCTGGGTACAAGGTTTAAAGCAGACCTTGAGTTGACAAAGGCTATGTACAAACGATGGTTGTCTAACTTAAGAACTTCCACAAAAAGAGGACAAATTTAAATATTTGATCAGCCAGGCCAGTTTTCCTGCTGAATCTGCTTGAAAGGGAGAAAGTATCTGAGTCTCATCCATTCACCCCAGTGGTCTGCCTAAGACTTGCTTGCAAGAAAACTTTTTGCAGATTGTCAATTAGACTAATTGGTCTATAGTTCCCAGGAAGACTCCTATCTCCCTTCTTGTAAATTTGATTATCTCGGCAACATGACACAAATCCGGCAAACTATCACCCAGCCGAAAAAAATCCTAAGGGCACCAAACAGAGATTTTGGATATAAAGAGACCCCCCGGTATTTTATCATGTTTTGGGGCTTTATCAGGTTGGAGTGACTGTATAAGTTAGATGGTATCTGGCAAAGAAAACAACAGTATTCCAGAAGCTTCAATGCGGAAGGATGAACCATAGATACTGACAGTAGAAGGTTTGTAGGTAATCCTATTGCAAGTGGAATGTAAGTCAGTAAAATGTTTGACCCAAAAGTAAGGTTGTATGAACATTTTTAATGTGGTATTATTATTAGGATTACCTATGATTTGCCAGAAACTTGTATTAACTCTTTTTTTGGACGCCTCAAGAAGGTCCAGACAGTTGGCATCATTACGATTCAGCCTACATGAGTCCACAATAAATGTATAATTGGATCTCACTTCTCTGATAGCTTGTGGGTTATATGCCCTAATGGCAGTGATCAAGGAGAATTTAACCTTCCTGCACTCTCTCGTACACAACAGAGTTGTGTTAGCTAAAGGCTGGGGTGGTTACTTGCCTTGTACAAAGAATTTTCAAAGCTTTAAACAAAGGAGAATGAAGTTTAGCGATAGGAATATTTAGTGGGTAATGGTTAGCTTTGGGTGCTCATGCAGAACTGAACTCCCTATTAATCTACACAAGAATATCATGATTTAATTCAAATGTATGCCAGTTAACATATTTTAAATTATTAACAAGAGATAAGCCAGAGTTGAAGAGTTCCAGTTCATTTGCACTTTTAAGGAAAATACTACTATTGATTGTTAAATGGAGTACAATGTGATCGCTATCTGTTCTTGTAAGAATTACAAAGTCGATTAAACTAAGCCATAGATTAAGATCTTATAAAATATAATCAATTCTACTTTTGTATTTCCCTCTCGAAAACGTGAAGGATCTTTTTGCATTAGATTTTGTGTGGTCATTGCATGCACATAGTGCATTCGAGAGGGTTAGCAAAACTAGCTGCATGGCTGTTGAAGACCAAGATTTTTTTGGACTACCATTAAGGCTTGGAATACCCCTGGCTTCATCTACAGTGTTGATTACTGAGTCCATGCAACCGAGTTGCTTAAAAGTGACATTGAAATCCCCAGCAAGGATAATTTAAGAGCTAGCTTCTACAGAAGATAGGTGATGGCCTGACAGTGTCAGAGTTTGAGAGTCTTTATTCAGTGCTGTAGTATGGTTGTAGATCGTATATAGGTTTACTAATTTATCATCACTGCCTCTAAGACTAAGGCCAACTATATCTGGATGGCCAATCAATAGTTTTTTAATTTTAAGATCTAAACATATTTTGACCCATTTAGCGCCCCCCCCCCCTCCGAGGACGGTCCAACTCTAGAGGGAATAGCTTCATGTTATAAACCCAGATCTATATAACGGGACAGCTGCCTAGGTTTCCCGTAGACTAAATATGTCACCAAATACATATACAGGATCTTCTGAGTCAATGAAGGGAGTTATCTTTTGGGTTCTCTTTCTAACTTGGTACAAGATTGTGTCATTTTAAAAATAGCAATATCAATTTGGGAAATTATTTGAATTAAAATATTTAAAATTGTAGTAACTGGTGCTTTTTAAATCATGTCAAACCAGAAACATAATTAAAAATGGGATGTACAATAGAGGGAGAGTAAGAGCTTTTCACCCAAGAAACATCTTGAAAATAAATTTGGGTCCCATGTTGTGCTTTAAAGTTAATTAGATCTGAAAGAATGATGAAAGCTGGATTGACTTTAAATAACTTTTTGGGGATTGAGGCCTCCTGATTAATTTGTGTGAAAATGAATGGCAAACCATGAGATTTCAATGACATTGGTTGGGTCAGAAGCATTTATTATTGAATGGAATTTAGATACAACTGTAAAGGGTAGCAAGATAGCCTCCCTCCATATGCGCATTTCATTAAAAGCCTTACTGAAAACTTGATGGGCTATAACAGTAATTTTAAACACATTGCTAAATACAAATGATCAAAGAGTGACAGCAGGTTGTACACGCACTGATATGGGCACTAGAGCTTAACAACAAACATCCCCTCCAATATGTATGCTGAACTAGACAGCTCTCCAAATGGTGTACCTTGTTCCTACACAGGAGGTGTTGGCGAACACCCGGACAGGTAGGCAGGGTTCATAGAATACATTTGGCACGGCTCACTAATCATAAGAGCTGTCAAGGCAGTACTCAGCCCTCAATCCAGAGTCCTAGCCAATACATTGGAAGAATGTGGCTGTGCTTTATGTTGATGTAAGTACCCGAGTGTTCTTTGCCTCAGTGAAGATCCCTTTTGCTATTGAAAATTTTATAAGAATTGGGTGCTTTATCCAGTGCTGTAAATGGAAAAATACTATAGGAACTCATCATCTAAAGGGAGGGCGGTACAAGGTTACTAGGTGCAGGACAGGTACTATTCAGTATCAGGCAGCAGTTAGGCTGTCAATGTAGAATTTTCTTCAGAGACCCTCATGTCTTCATTTTAGTACCAGCATGTCTCACCAGTGCCACTATATATTCCTGAACTGTACCAGCACTCCTTAGCAGAGCTACCATACATTTAGGTGGACAGTGTCAGCGGATGTCAGCAAGATTGCTGTACTTTATATGGACTGCACTTTATTGCAGATCTGCTGATCTTTTCATGAACAGTACCAACACCTCATTTTGGGCGAAAGTCCACTTAATGAAATGTGGGCACACTTCTTAACATGACTGTCATTCTTTTATTTGATAGTATTGCAGCTTTAAAAGGGACTGCAATACTTTTATTTTAAAGGTGCAAAAAGTTCTCAGTACTGCTGACTTACTTTACTAACTTACTTTTAAAGGGCCGGAACTAAATTTTCTTAACAAGGTATCTAGAAGTTTATCGATGGTAAAGACATGTTTTAGCATCACTATAAACTTTTATTGGAGAGTTCCACCTCTTCTCAGCTCCTATGACATATTTTTATTCAACAATATCAACACCTCGTAGTGGGGGGGCAATATTTGTATGTCTCACTGTTCACAGTGTGTGTTGACCAGGTTTGCTAGGATAGTCAGTCTTTCAAGCATCTGAGCCTGAAAAGATTAAGGCAATTTTTGATTGGGTAACAATATTTGTATTTAAAAAATGTTTTATTGCAGGTGGTGTGGCAATGGCGGCTATGATGACGACCACGAGTTAGAGCTGCTCCCAAGCCACTATTGTAATCTGTTTGCAGTGTAATTGCCAACACCGACTCACACCCCCTTGGTGCTTGGGGGTGCAGGGAGCCACAGAAGAGCATTTTCCCGATGGCAGCAGGAAGGAATTTAAACAAGAGGAGACCTGGGATGAGTAGGTGATTGCCAACACACCCAAGAGGGTGGCTTGCTGTGGGCTGAGGCAGCTCCCGGCTGGCGACAGAGACTTTGGAGCAGATGGGCACTGCCACTGAACAAGTACTGTGGGCGGCCATGGTGCACATTTCAGTTTTAGCATTGCCATTCTGTGTTTCACTTGGGACGCAGTGAGACCTTATTGCTTGTGCAACTGAAGCCGAGGAGGAGAGGAGCTGCCACATGGGTCCTGAGGATCCACGTGAGCGACTTGAGTCTCCGGGCCCGGGGGTATTGGGCTTGTGTTTGGTCACTTCCCTTTTTAATTGTCAACAGGAGTGTGGGTGGGCACCCCTTGGATGGAGTGAATTGCCCAAGGCTTGGGGCAACACCTCCTTTGTCCAAAGACGACAGTGTAGGCTGGGCGAATGGGTCTGACTTGCTTCTGAAGTGTCCCCTTGGAAGGGTGAACTGTGTGCCAGTGGCCGCTGACTTCTTCTAAAGGCTGGTGGCTTCTTCTCGTCTCCCTCAGCTGGCCGGACAGGGTCCAGTGATCTTAGATTGGACTGCCCCACTGAGGGTTGCCATGGGTATTACACCCTGGTTCCCTCTCGTACTGCCTGCAGGGGATCTCCCTCTCTTCTTGGCCCCTGGCCCTGTCCCTGGTGGTTTGGTGGCAATAGCAGCTGGAGACCTTGGATCTGGTGCTCTTACAATAACCCTGGGCACCATGAAAACGCATTGCTTCTTGGGTGGTAGTGGCCTTATTTTAGGGAGTCGCCTGCTCGACATTCACCTCATTGCTTAATGCTGCTTTGGGGTATTGAGACAAAATATTCCCCAAAAATATAAAGGAGCAGAAATATTGAGTTTGAAACGTGATGCACAAATATTGTGTGTAAAAATATAGTGGACACAAATATAGATTTTAAGGTAAGTAATATCGATGTTAAAAATATCTATGTTGTTAATATCGATGTTAAAATATCTATGTTGTTAATATTGTTTAAAAGAATATCGTTGTTAATATCGCTTTTTTATTATGTTTGTGTTTTAGTATATATTTTAATTGTATATGTTATAAATAGTTTGCATAATTATTGTAAACATTTTTTTAATATAGTTTCCAAAATGTAGTTGTTTAAAAAAAAATAGTTTGTTTGTATTTCTAGTGCCTTAGCAGGTTGAGGAGTGTATAGTGTTACAGGGTGGGAAGTAAAGTAATTTTAATGAATAATTAATTAATATTTAATATTAAAAATGTAATTGATCATAAATTATGTTAATTGTGTATTTCCTTTTAATTATGTTAAGTGTTAAGTGCAGGTTATGAGGTTTGTAGTGGCATAGAGTGAGAAGTAATTTAATTATAATTATTTAATGATTAATTTGTAATAATTATAAACTATCTAATTGATGAATATGTAATAAATTGCATTTTGATTCATATGTTTGGTGTATTAACTATAATAATTATTTAATAACGTTAATTAATAATAATTATTTCTTTGATAATAATTGTGTAAATTGTATAATACATTTTTGTGAAGTTATATATGGGGCATGGGTTAGTGTATTTGATAAATAATTGTAACTCATTTATTATTAGTTAATTGTTAATAATTGTTTAATTGATAATGAATTATTTAAATTATGCATTAGAATATTTGTTTACATATATGTATATACTAGGTGCATGTTGTTGGGTTTCTACGGATGAAGGGTGGGAAGTGAAATAATTAGAATTATTTTATTATTAGTTAATTATTTAATTGATAATTAATTAGGTGTATTTTTTAATTATTATTATTCCAGGATATATTTTTGGTATGTGTTTTTTACTTTGTGGTGGTATAGGGTAGAAAGGTTTTTAAGTAATAATAAATATAAAAATTGTTCTCTATTGTTTAAAATTTTTTCATTTATTATGTTATGTTTTAATTGCGTTATGCTTTTTAATTGTGAAAACATTATATGTTGTGGTTGCTATAATTGTGAAATATAGTATGGTATTTTAATTATATTATTACTATTTGCTTTAATTTAAAATATTTATTAAATATCATAATAAATATGTATTTTCTTTATTAAACAATGTATTTGTATATTTTACATATAAATATCTATATTTGTTGTTATTTAATGCCGTTGTTAAAATATTTAATTTGTTTGAAATGAACTACTCTCTCTCTCTCTCTCTCTACGGTTGCACGGTCTGGAGTGGGAATAGAAAAAGTTACCCCTCCGCTATCCAACACTTTCTCTACTGTTGCACAGACTGGAGTGCGAATACTAAATGTGACCCCTCCAGAGTCCTATTGTTTTTCCTTCTGTTGCACAGACTGGAGTGGGAATAGTATATTTTACCCCTCTGCAATCCAGCACTTTCCCTACTGTTGCACTGACTGGAGTGGGAATAGTACATTATTACCCCTTCTGAGTCCATCCCTTTCTCTACTGCTGCACTGCCTGTAGTAGGAATAATAAATGTTACCCTTCAGCAATCCAACAATTTTAATGTGGTATTATTATTAGGATTACCTGTGATTTGCCAGAAACTTGTATTACCCCTTTTTTTGGATGCCTCAAGAAGGTCCAGCCAGTTGGCATTATTACGATTCTGCCTACATGAATCCACCATAAATGTATAATTGGATCTCACTTCTCTGATAGCTTGTGGGTTATATGCCTTGATGGCAGTGATCAAAGAGAATTTAACCTTCCTGCACTCTCTCCTACACAACAGAGTTGTGTTAGCTAAAGGCTGGGGTGGTTGCTTGCCTTGTACAAATAATTTTCAAAGCTTTAAACAAAGGAGAATGAAGTTTAGTGATAGGAATATTTAGTGGGTAATGGTTAGCTTTGGGTGCTCATGCAGAACTGAACTCCCTATTAATCTACACAAGAATATCATGATTTAATTCAAATGTATGCCATTTAACAGATTTTAAATTATTAACAAGAGATAAGCCAGAGTTGAAGAAATCCAGTTCATTTGCTCTTTTAAGGAAAATATATTATTTTTATTTATAATGAATAATTAATTATTCATTATAATTATATATTACTATTTGCTTTAATTTAAAATATGTATTAAATATCATAATAAAAAGGTATTTATTTCATTAAACAATGTATTTGTATATTTTACATTTATATATCTATATTTGTTGTTATTTAATCTAGTTGGTAAAATATTTAATTTGTTTGAAATTAACTACTCTCTCTCTCTCTACGGTTGCACGGTCTGGAGTGGGAATAGAAAAAGTTACCCCTCCACTATCCAACACTTTCTCTACTGTTGCACAGACTGGAGTGTGAATACTAAATGTGACCCCTCCAGAGTCCTATTGTTTTTCCTTCTGTTGCACAGACTGGAATGGGAATCATATATTTTAATCCTCTGCAATCCAGCACTTTCCCTACTGTTGCACTGACTGGAGTGGGACAAGTACATTATTACCCCTTCTGAGTCCACCCCTTTCTCTATTGCTGCACTGACTGTAGTAGGAATAATACATGTTACCCTTCAGGAATCCAACAATGTTCCTACTGTTGCACAGAGTAGAGTGGGAATAGTAAATGTTGCCCCTTCTGAGTGTAATGCTTTTTCTGCAGTTGCACTGACTGAAGTGAGAATAGTCATTTTTACCCCTCCTAAGTCTAACGCTTATCCCTGCTTTTGCAGTGACTGGGGTGTGAATAGTAAAGTTTATCCCTCCGCAATTCAACACTTTCCCTACCGTTGCAGTGACTGGAGCGGGAATAGTAATTTGTAGCCCCTCTGTGTCCTAAGTTTTCCCCACTATTGCACAGAGTGGAGTGGGAATAGTAAATGTTACCCCTCCTGAGTCCAACAATGTCACTACTGTTGCAGAGATTGAAGTGGGAATGGTATTATTCCGACAATGTTATGGTTTTGTTTATATTGTTTGAATTTATATTATTATGATGTTTCTGTGTATTGAACATTATATTTTTTATTTATTAATGTTTGTAATATGTAATATATTTTTTGTAAAATGTAATTTTCTATTAGGTTTCCTTTTTTGTATGCATTTAAATTGGTATTTTGTTTTATAATTATTTCCAATTCATTTGTTACAGTTTGTGATTTATTGTGTATATATATATATATATATATATATATATATATATATATATATATATATATATATATATATATATATATATATATATATATATATATATATATATATATATATATATTACCTACTGGCGGTCGCCAGTAGGTATATATAGTTAGGATTTTTTCTCTATGGGATTTTTGAAAATTCTATGTCTAATAACTTTGGCGTTTGTGGACGGAATTGGCCGAAATTTTCAGGAAAATGGAACATTTTGTTTCTGAGCAGCCCCCGACAATTTGGGGGGGTTTCATCAAGGGGGGGCCGAGAAAAAAGGGGTGTCCCAAAACGCGTTGTTCCCATGTTAATTTCCATAGGGCGGTTGGCCTCACTTTTAGCTCGAACGGCTGAATGGATTTGCACGAAACTTGGCAAAATTGTAGGGACTGTTAGCCCGATGTGCCTTTGCTAGGTCTCAATATATGTGCTCCAGTGGATTTTGAGTAATTTAGGTTCAAAAAAATATATATATCTGGGCGGAGCCTAACCACACATCTGATCTGATTGGCTGTCAGCACTTCATCCAAGAAGTGTTGGCAGCCATCTTGGGACCAATATACATGATAGCACCTCATTAAAAAGCATTGTAGTTAATAGAGGGTTTTAGGACTTTAGTTACATTATAAATCATTTGTTGATGGTACCATACTCGTTTTAGGAATTGTGGTGGGTTCTAAGGTGATTTTACCATGTGAAAAAACCTTCTGCTGTGATATCATGAATATTGTTTGAAAGAAAACTAATATCTCATGATTTTCCCACAGTGGTTTGGAAGGGGATCTATAAGCTAAACTGAAAGCATATTTTCTGTAAATTCACATTATCTTTCTCAGTCATGTGAAAATGAAGTCTGACATTCTCAGTAAAACATGTACATCCAACAAGGACAGAGACTGTCAGTTGATTCCTTTGTGTTCTACTGCAGCCTCCTAGAGTGTTCTAAAGAACAACTAGAGCGCTAACAGTCCTACTTATTACAAAGGTATGGCACACCTGAAGCCATCTTGATTGGAATAAAGTGGTAACTCTTAAAACATTTAATTTAAAAAGAAACAACATGAGGGGGTATATTTTGCCATAGAAAGTATGATTAGTGCTGCAGAATGAAAAATTAGGGCACATTTTGAGTGACTTCTCAAATCCTTTTCTATTTCATTAAAACATTCTGACATGCAGTCTCCCAAAATGGCCACCAGAGACAAAAGAGCCCAAATGTAGCCCAAATATCACCCAGATGTAGCCCAAGTATAGCCCAATGACAGAATGTCCCAGAGTGTTCTAAAGAACAACTAGAGCGCTAACAGTCCTACTTATTACAAAGGTATGGCACACCTGAAGCCATCTTGATTGGAATAAAGTGGTAACTCTTAAAACATTTAATTTAAAAAGAAACAAGATGAGGGGGTATATTTTGCCATAGAACGTATGATTAGTGCTGCAGAATGAAAAATTAGGGCACATTTTGAGTGACTTCTCAAATCCTTTTCTATTTCATTAAAACATTCTGACATGCAGTCTCCCAAAATGGCCACCAGAGACAAAAGAGCCCAAATGTAGCCCAAATATCACCCAGATGTAGCCCAAGTATAGCCCAATGACAGAATGTCCCAGAGTGTTCTAAAGAACAACTAGAGCGCTAACAGTCCTACTTATTACAAAGGTATGGCACACCTGAAGCCATCTTGATTGGAATAAAGTGGTAACTCTTAAAACATTTAATTTAAAAAGGAACAAAATGAGGGGGTATATTTTGCCATATGAATTATGATTAGTGCTGCAGAAAGAAAAATTAGGGCACATTTTGAGTGACTTCTCAAACCCTCTTCAATTTCATTAAAAAATTCTGACATACAGTCTCCCAAGATGGCCACCAGAGACAAAAGAGCCTAAATGTAGCCCAAATATCACCCAGATGTACCCCAAGTATAGCCCAATGACAGAATGTCCCAGAGTGTTCTAAAGAACAACTAGAGCGCTAACAGTCTTACTTATGACAAAAGTATGGCACACCAGAAGCCATCTTGATTGGAATGAAGTGGTAAGTCTGAAAACACTCAATTTAAAAAGGAAAAACATGAGGGGGTTAATTTTGCCATAGAAAGTATGATTAGTGCTTCAGAAAGAAAAATTAGGCATCATTTTGAGTGACTTCTCAAATCCTCTTCTATTTCATTAAAATAATTCTGACATGCAGACTGAAACATGCACTTTGAATACCAGCAGCAGACGTCCCTGGTGAGCAGTAGCTTTACTACAGTGATCTAATGTGCAACTAGAGTGCTAACATTCAGAATTTATGGCAAATGTGTGACACGTCTGAATGCCTTCTTGATGGAACCAAAGTAAACAAGCATTGAAAATGCAATAGATCTCGCCCTCGTTTAAGTTAAAGCCATTCTGTTTGTAATGAGGTGGCTTTTTAGCTTTGCTTTTATTAGTGTTTTTTCAACTTTCATGTAAATAACATGCATCTGTATGCATATAAGTATATGTATGCATGCATTTATGTTTGTATTTATATAGATATACAGATGATATATATTTATATATGTATGTATATATATATATTCACTGAAAAAACCATAGGTTATAGACCCTATATAGTTAGGAATTAGCATTTACAAAACCTTGAAAATTCACTGAAAAAACCATAGGTTATAGACCATATATAGTTAGGAATTAGCATTTACAAAACCTTGAAAATTCACTGAAAAAACCTTAGGTTATAGACCATATATAGTTAGGAATTCGCATTTACAAAACCTTATTTTACTCACACAAAACCATTGAAATTCCATATATAGTTAGTTGCACTAACTATATATCGCGCACCCGCAATCCACTGCTGATGATGTCACATATTACATCATTCATGACCTGGTCAGTGACATCACTGATGACATCACTGATGACATCTCAAATGACATCACTGATGACATCTCAAATGACATCACTGATGACATCACTGATGACATCTCATTTGACATTACTGATCACATCACTGATGATATCATTCATGTGATAATACGATGAACCTCTTCAGACTCTAATATAACCTTAGATACAATCAGTGTAAACAGACACTCACACTGAATTGAGTTGGGAAGTTTGTTTTTTTGTGGTGAGCTTTCTGATGTTGTTGGGCCTGGCCATGTGGCTGGTGGACATTTTTAAGGCTAAGCCTGCAAGCTTGTCTGTTTATGTCTGCCAACAGGCCTGCTTTCATCCAGTAGGCTCAGGGCAGTTAGCCACAGCTTTATTAATCAGGTGTTTCTGTGTGTGGTCTGTTGAATTTAAACATCATTTAGGGCATGGATGGCACTGGATTGAGGTGAGAAGTGTGTTTTTTTGGGCTGGGCTTTCTGATGTTGTTGGGCCTGGCCATGTGGCTGGTGGCCATTTTGAAGCCTAGGCCTGCAAGCTTGTCTGCCAACAGGCCTGCTTTCATCCAGTAGGCTCAGAGCAGGTAGCCACAGCTTTATTAATGTGGCTGGTTGCCTTTCTTTGTATTGGGAGTTAGTAGTGTCCTGCTTTTGGCTTATAGGCCTGCATGGTTTTCCTATTGGCTTACTGCTTCCATCCATCCACCCCCTTTGCCAGCAGCAGCTCCATGAATGGTGTGATGCTCTAATAATTTAATGGCAAATAGGGTCCACCCCATTTCCATTACATTTTTAATTTGGTGGTTCTTATTCTCTTTCCTATCCTTCCTGAGAGTGTAGTTTGTGTATACACAGTAGTATAACATAGCCCTTGTTGACAAAGTACGAGAAATGGCTAGACTATATCTTTTGTACAGTAGTAAGTAACTTAACCACACAACAACAAATGCAACATTTCGCTGATGTTCTTCTTCTGGCTTATTTGCTTTTAGGTACACAAAAAGCCAGAGGAGGAGGTGTCATTATCATCACCCGTTGTACTGCCAGCCAGACGGGAGTCCTGCTGCGCATCACGTCCACGTGTGAACACAACTTGTTGTGCATCTGCGTCCTGACTGACATCTGAAGAAGAAAGGTACCAGGTCCAGTACCAAGAAAATTGCTGGTGTGAAGAAGGAACAGAAAAAAGAAGTGCCATTAACCACGACTGGTGTGCCAGCCAATGTTGTTTTTGGGAGCAAAAAAGTTACGCCTGCAGCAACATTGTCCAAGAAAAAAGCTGGGAGCAGCACCTCCGCACCGCCGTTCAACCCCACCAACCAAGCCCTTGAGTGTCTCAGAGGTAGCCAGTCTACTAACGAGCAGCGATGTTGAAATGTCATCATCGCAAAGTAGTACACAATCAACGCAGGCAACTCAGCAGATGAGTGTGCAGCAGCAACAACAGCAGCAGCCGCAGCCGCAGCACCAGCCGCAACAACAGCAGCAACCGCAAGAACAACAACAGCAGCCGCAAGAACAACAGCAGCCGCAAGAACAACAACAGCAGCAGCCACAAGAACAACAACAGCAGCAGCCGCAAGATCAACAGCAGCAGCTACAAGAACAGCCCACAATAGTAGTTGTTGCTCCTGACGTAGGGGCCTGTCAGGAAATCGAGCTTCCTACAGACAAAGTGGAGCAAACCATTGTTTCGGAAGATCTATTGTCTTCCAGACCACCAGCAAGGAAAAGGTGGCTTAGTCCATCATCTTCAAGCCCCGCTTCTGATGAACGTGATGCCACTTGGCAGCCACCAGCTCAGTCTGAGAGAGATGCATGCCACAAGACATACAGCCCGATTCATGAAACAAAATCGCACTCGCAAAGTGCCAGATTCTGAGAATCTGAAAAGGGGATGGTGATGAACAGAGTGTCTGAATGAAGCAGACCACTCTTACCCAGTCCAAAGATCAGGGCTTTATCCATCACCGTTATTTATCTCACTGCACCATCCCAGCTCAGAACCTGGCTATATGCAAATCAGTCTGTCCCTGGCCCAGTGCATCATGGGAACAGGGCAGACTAAACTACCAAGCCAATTCTTCACCATGTTGTAAATATTTTTGTCCACCCTAAGCGTGGAAGGGTATTCTCAGATGTGAGACCCTTGCTCATTGCACCATCAGGATTCAAGCAAACCGGGCCGAAGACGGCTGTAATGCCAGAAACCGGTCCCCGGGAGCTTGTTTCCTTCCCAGTGTAAGAATTGGCTTTTGTAGTTTGGTTTGCCCTGTTCCCATCATGCACTGGGACAGGAACAGACTAATTTGCATACAGCCAGGTTCTGAAACTGGGATGGTGCAGTGAGCTAAAAAACGGTGTTGGATCTAGCCCTGATCTCTTGACTGGGTGAGAGCTTTCTGCTTAATTCAGAGACTCTGTCCCTCACCACCCCTTGTTGTAAATAGATTCTGAGAATCTGGCACTTTGCGAGTGCGATTTTTGCATTTGGGATTCATCATCCCAAATGCAAAAATCGCTATTAGCAAAATCGCATATTTGCGAGGAATTGGATTTAAGGAATCTCTAATAGAGATTCCTTAAATGCAATTCATCAACCAATTCTAAATTGCGAATTCGCAATATTTGTTCGCTATTTACCACGAAGTCTGACTTCGTGGTAAATAGCGAAAAAATAGTAAAAAGCACTTTAGTGCATTTTTTCTGTTGCATGTTACACACACACATGTCCTTTGGACATGTGTGTACACAACACCTGTTTAAATTTGCATTTCAGGGGTGCTACAGGGTGTCCTTTGGACACCCCTGGCACCCTTGAAATCGCTATCTTATTTGCGATTAGCAAATTGCTAATCGCAAATAAGGAATACTCCCCAGTCATTGCTATGGGCCTTTAGGCCCATAGGAATGAATGGGGAGTTATTCCTTATTTTCGATTAGCAATTTGCTAATCGCAAATAAGGAATGTGTAGGAATCGCATTTTATTTTGCGATTCCTACATGAATCCCGTTTTGCGAGTCTGTAATAGCGATTCCTTATGAATCGCTATTAAAGACTCGCAAAACGGGTCTTTGATGAATCTGGCTGAATGCTTCTGAAAAGGAAGATTCCCAAAAACTTACAGTTATGGAGGTAGATGTTGAAAGGGGGGTGATGTTGATGAAGAGGATGAGCCAGTCATCACGCACATCCCCCCTGCCCCAAAGGGGATGGAGCCCAACATTCTCACCCTATCCAGAAAGGCTGCTACTGAGCGGGATGTAGCACGGATACCACCAACACAGGTTACACCACCACGACCTCCAGCTGCCATATTTTCAAAGGCCGGCAGGGACCTACATCCAGCTCAACCATCTCAGAAGGTAGTAGTAGTAAAAGTCACAGTGTGGCTGCACAGAACCACATTCCAAGCACACCCTCCAGTTAATCTGGTATAGAAAGTGGCACATCCAGCAGTGCCAGCAAGTTTTCCTCCCCAGTTTGGGACTTCTTTTTTGTTAGCACCAAGGAGGAGAACATTGCAATATGCACAATTTGTCGCTCAGGTGTTCGGCGCGGTAAATTGGGTACAAACTATGGTACCGGAGGCCAAGCAAGCCATCTCGGAATACACCACACTATTGTGTTGGAGAATCACCTACTTAAGTTAAAAGAAAGTAGAAAAACTCAACCCATTGAAGTTAGTCAGAAAGAATCAGGGGACGATATTATTGTGGTGGAAGGTGGAGCAGGAGGCATTTCTAGCCCTGTCCCCAGTAGTGTAGTGGTACCGCCCACATCCTCCTCAGTAACATCTGAGCGGCACCGCAGTAAGAGCCATACTCAGAGTCAGGCTGAGGCACCAAGGCGTCCGAGCACCGCAATGAGACAAACTGCGTCATTGAGCCTAAGTGGGTTAATGAAAACAACAGCACCACAAAGGAAAGTAATCCAGCCTACCATTGAGAGCATGCTTAGGTTGGAGGGGCAGTTCCAACGCAACCACCCAATGGCACTGTTGTACAATGCACAGCTCGCTAAAATGTTAGCACTGGACCTTCTCCCTTTTTCATTTGTGAAAGGGGTGAGTTTCCTTGAATTTGTGTGAGCCATCTGCCCTAAATGGAAGGTTCCCAGTCGTTCCTATTTCGCACGAATTGCTGTTCTGGCACTACATCATGATGTGCTGGAATTGGTAGCAGAGTGCTGTTCACAGTTTGCAAGAGTTTTGCAGCAGCGTTTCTGAATGGCTGCGCCCAAGAGGGCTTACTATTGGTTTTGTTGCCACAGATAATGGAAGTAAAGTACTTAAGGCCATGGATCTTGGTTCCTATTTCAGGGTTCCGTGTTTGACGCACTGCATAAACATTATAGTTCAAGACTTTGTGAAAAAAGAATCTATAGTCAGCAACTTACTGAGCATCTGCCGAAGAATATGCACTCATTTCAGCCATTCTTTTAAAGCTCAGAAGCAGCTGAGGATCATTCAACGTGAATATAGGATGCCATTCAAAGCACTCATCCAGGAGGTGGCAACACGTTGGAAACTCAAAGTATTACATGCTTGATCGTCTGTTTGAGCAGTACAGGCCACTCAATGAATATGTCATGCAAAGAGGGGATGCTACTGTGAAAGGCATGACCCTTCAGATGGAGCAATGGGGCCTAGTTAAATGCCTGACTGAGATGCTTCTTCCTTTTGAGGTCTTCACACGTGAAGTCAGCAAGGACGACTCTACAATGGGCCAAGCTATCCCTTTATTGCAAATGCTAGAGCATCAGCTGAAGAAGGTGTCTGAATCATACAAAGGTGTAGAGGACAAAAAGGAAGCCTTTGACTTGGTGGAGAGCTTAGCCCGTTGCTTAGCTGAAAATACAAGGATAGAAAATAACATTTTGTCACAAGAACATTACATTTCTGCCACAATTCTGGTTCCACTGACAAAATTGGGACTGAAGATATTCTTTCTTTTTTCAGAGATTCATATTGCCCGCTACAAAACTTGGATAGCTGAGGCAGAGAGTAAGTTGGAAAATGAACGGCTGTTAATTAAAAGCCGACAAGATCAACCCACAAGAAGTACTGCAGAAGGGCATGCAGCATCAAGTGCAACTTTGGAGGCTGAGGGCAGTGCATTTGGATCACAACACTCACCATCACTATCGGCAACAGCAGTAATAACTGGATCATCATTAGGCCCAGTAGAATCGTTAGACGATTGGTATTTACAGTTAGGCATTAATAAGCGCAGTGCTGATGCACAGAGAAAAGAGCCTGAAAGGTTAGCAGCAGTACCCCTGAACATTGAGTGGATGGTCCAGGCTTATCTGAACGACCCAACAGAGGTGTACATTGATCAAAACCCATTGCAGTATTGTTATAGGAAAATGTCTGAATGGCCACTGCTCAGCAGGCTGGCGATAAGCTATCTGGCTTGCCCAGTCACAAGTGTTTCTTCCGAACAGGTTTTCAGTGCTGCTGGTTCCATCGTAACAGTGAGAAGGACTAGTCTCTCGCCAAAAAACGTGAAGAGGTTAACAATGATCAAAATGAATCAGCACTTCATACCACTGAATTACATAATACATGAAGCAAGGGAGGAAGATTTGGAGGGCAGGGGAAGTAGTGTGTCCCATGATGAATACCTGCTACTGGCTGAACCACCAGAGTTTGAGGACGAGCTATACTTCCCTGACAATTAGGCTTGCACTTACTGTCTTCCTCCCTTTTTTTCCTTTGTTTTGTGTGTCTGTCGTTCCGGTTACAAACTTGTGAATCACAACAAATCCGTTCCATTACCACCGTCTCCTACTCTTCTTATTTCAATATGCAACTTTCAGGTGTCTGTATTTGTCAGTACAGTCCTCCGAATCAAGCACCTCCGCTCCATCATGCTGAATCTCCTGCCTAAATCCATTGCCCTCATGATGATTGATGATGGAAAATAGAATAAAAAATAAAAATTTCCTAGTCCTGCCAAAAGAAGTGGAACATGATGACTACTATAGCTATCCTCCTTTCAGAGCCGAGAGAGACTGCCCATGAAAATTAAATGGAACAGGTAATGATGAATGATGCCATGCATCAGACCCAAGAGTCGCAGACTGAGTGATTTTGTTGTTGTTTGGTGTGCATGAAGTTATGTCACTGTGCACTAATCATCTTTTTACAGTACACACTAAACGTAACTCAAGGTGAATTATCCCCTTCTTGCAAATAAGAAATTTGTACTTCTACTGCAGCTTGATACATTGCTTTTGATTGAATACACGAAGGGGACTCAATCTGCGCACTGAGTATGACAACAGCACCGCCATGATGATGATGGCGAAAAAGACGGCCTGTTAACTAGATGAGAAGGAACAGGTAATGAAAATGAATGGCATGCATTGGACACCTGACTCTGAGCGATTGGTGTTTTTGTTGTTTGTAGTATTACTGTACACATTAAAGAGTGACTCAAGTCAATAATAGTTCTACACTTGTTGTGTAATAACAACATTTTACTTTTACTACAGGCCGACCTTCACAGTCAGTACAAGTATCGGAGATGATTGATGGAATATTAACAAGCCAGGGGGACGTTTCATGCGTGGCATAAAAGCCTAAAGGTAAACACATCAACAACAACTACAGCAGACCCAAATGTCTATGTTAGAAGTGGAGTCGAGTGTAGCGGTGGGATGACTGCGGTGCTTTTAATTAACTAACTTAAATTGTAAAATGCTATGTTTGGAATGGATATGAGCTTTGCCTTTGTCCAACTCTTTAAAAAAAATACTCTAAACGGAGGATGTGCTAAGCAACGTTCCTTCAGGCCTGTCACTGTGGGCCTACTCTGTCCTGTTGTTGTTGTAGGTCAATGCTGGAAACAGACTAGAGTAGAAATGAGGCATACATGCCGCCTCGGAAAGTGTTCTTGTGTTGCACTATGACTACACCATAACTTGTGCATTTGTTTCAACTTTGTTTCTCAATATCCCCTTTGTGTTTCCATCTACAATTACAGGCCGGGCCTTGTCCTATAGTTGGGAAAACATTACAATGCACACTTACCTCACCAATAAATCTACATTTTTTTCCAGGTGGGCAGTGGCAACTGGCGAGTGGCGACACCCAAGATTGATGGACGAGAGGACCAAGAGGAATGCCGAGATGCAAATCCAGTCCACATTTTTGACCAGGATAACACAGTAACAGTATCAACTTTCACCTTCTTGTAAATAATTTGATTCTGTTTTTTGTCTACAATCTTTACAACAGTGTGTTCTTCTTGTTGTTGTTATTATCATTATGTTTACTCTCTATTTTTGATTCATCCCTACCAATATTTAAACATTCTATTTGCTATCTGTAAAAGTATTAAGCTCAGAACAACAGAACAAGAAGTGTATGTAATACGGGTCTCCTTATCAATCATCATCATGCATGCATTTCCTTTATATCCCTTAACATATTGATATGGATATGGTAGTCTTCAAAGGTTGCTGTTTGTTTGTCCATGCGTACTGTTTTTCACAGTCAAACCTTCCCCCAAACCCCCTTCCCATCCATTTAACAAACCCTAACCCTCTTCCCCTGGGCTGTGTGACTTATTGAGGTGTGACTAAATTAAATGTACACCAATAATTAATCACACGCTTGCTGGGGTGGATGTGTCAAAAGCAACAGTACTTCAACTTCAAGGCAGAGCGATGATCTTCTTCAGCTTGCCCACTCAAGAGCAGTATATTTTAGAGGTGATTTTTATTTAACAAAGGAACATATACCTCAGCATTGATTGGATTTGTTAGCATTCCTCATACACAGCACTAACTGTTACGCTGAAGGCCTAGTCAAGTGACTCGACACAACTATAGTTTTTGTTACTCTGTCTTGTAGGCTATCCCCACCCCATTAGGTTTTGTTGTAAAATATTCAGCATATTATTGTTGCTCAGTAAGTTCTGTACTGTACTTCATTCTACTACTCCTCGAACAGTCTCTCAAAGGCGACTGACTGTCTCATTTTCTTTTTTTGCAAATGCTGCTGCCCTGCCAGTGTCTACTACTACTACTACTACCACCACCACCCCAATCATGGCATGTTAGAATAGAAAAAGGAAACCATCTTCACCATGCAGCCATCGCTGTGCCTAAGTTAAACATCATGCAAAAACTACAGTTGATGGACAGAATGCAGAACAATGTCATACATTCTCCCCAGTACAGAGATCTGGGCCTCAATCCATTGTTTTTTTGCACTCCACACCACCCCAGTTCTGACATGGCTATATGAAAATCAGCCTTGACCCTGTGCCTCATGGGAACAGTCCAGCCCGAACTGCCAAGCCATGTCTTTCCTGGACCGGAATCAAGCATCCTAGGACCGGTTTCTGGCTATCAGCCGTCTTCAGCCAGGATAGCTTGACTCGAGTGGTGTGGAGAGCATGGGACTCACGTCTGAGCATACCCATTCCACTTGGATTGACAAATGCAAAAATAACAGTTGATGGACAGAATGCAGAACAATGTCATACATTCACCACAGTACAAAGATCTGGGCCTAAATCCATCGTTTTTTTGCACTCCACACCACCCCAGTTCAGACATGGCCATATGCAAATCAGTCTGACCCTGTGCCTCATGGGAACAGTCCAGCCCGAACTGCCAAGCAATGCCTTCCCTGGACCGGAAACAAGCTTTCAAGGACCGGTTTCTGGCATTCCAGCCGTCTTCAGCCCGGGTTGCTTGAATCCAGTGGTGTGGAGAGCATGGGACTCACGTCTGAGCATACCCATCCCACTCGGGGCTAGTTTTTGCATAAGTTAAACATCAAGCAAAGGTAAGAGAAGTTTGGGGGAGGCATAAGTAATAATGGATATGTTTTCAATGAATTCACACACCCCTTTGAGTCCAGATAAAGAATGCATAGACTAGAAGAGAGAGACAAAGTACTGGTAGGACAACTCAATCAGTAAGGGCTGTCGCATCTATCTGTTTGTGTCTTACACAGTCAGCCAATTATTTAAATCAAACACTGGCTATGGGCGGACCTGCACCTGCAAGGAAACAGTGTGATGTAAAACAGTAACCCCACCTATAAAATATTAACAACATTGCATGTATAGTATAAATATAGATTTAATTTACCCTAACAAAAATGAACTATGTAAAACGGAAACCCACAAAAGCTGACCCACCCCCCTCCCTAACCCCAACCAGTGTCCGTAAGAAACTGAAGTCCAAATGTCCAAAAATCCCCAATGCCCAATTCCCACCCACCCAAACACGACACGCATTTGCTCCTCTAAACGGCGGACACGGTGCTTGAGAGTGCGGCAGCAGGAGCAACAGTGGTGGGGGGCACCAGAGATGGTGTTGCGGCTAGGGCGGCGGGCAACCACCAGACGGTGGTGCCGTGCTGCTGGAAGGCGGTGTCTGCGACCAGGGGCACTGGAGGAGGCTTTAAGAGTTGCAGCAGTCTCCTCCTCCTCTGCCAAGACCACCAGCCGCCGGTTTTCTCGCTGTATTGCCTCCGGTTTCCGGCACCGTGCATTGCCGGCCAACTCCTTCTATCAACCTTGGAAGGAGTAGCTGTATATCAAAAAGAAACAAGACAATTGTAAAAAATACTCTTAGAAAAACAGTAAGACAAGTTATAAATATACACATAGTGGCATGGTAGCACTATAAATCACAGTACATAACATTTATTAAATCTCGCCTGTTCTTCCTTCCACCCGTCTTTCACTTTTTAGTTGAACACCAGGTGATCAGATCTGACTTTTAGTCTTCTCCATAAAATTTTCAAAGCGGAGTTGAAATCACAGATAGATGAGGTCATTGGTTACTCAATACTCCCGCCCCTATGCCAATTAAAGGATATCTTCTTCACTCTTCAAACGTTCACAACTCTTACCTACTTAGGACATCGGATGGCGGACGGACAAAGTCCGCCCGCCATCCTTACGCTAAAAAGGGACCACCCGCCATAAGGGCAGGGGTCCCGTGGGGACAATTAGCGGGTGCATCCCGTATTGTAACGTTGTGGTGGGCAGTGCCAAAAGCACCGCCCGCCGCAATGCTAAAAATACATGTTGTGCTTTTCCAAGCACAACGTGACAGGCCCCGCGCGGAGCCTGCCACGTTGTGCTTTGAAAGGCAGGGGGTACCATAGCATAGGTAGGTACCCTCAATGGGGGCCCGCAACGGGCACCCCAAGCATACTCTGCATGCCTTTCCATGGCGGCAATGCTGCCACGGAAAGGCATTCCAAAATGCAGATTATATGGCTGGCGGTGTGTTCAGACACCATATTGAAACCTTTTCTGCCCGGTCAACATGTCAACTGTGCGGAAAATCAGCGGACGGTTTCTATCAGCCACGGACCCCCCAGCCATTGTAATATGGCGGGGGTCTTTTCTGCAGGGATCGCGGGAGGTTTGCCCCTGCGGGGTTGGCGGTGACTACCACATGCCCGGCGGGGGCAACCCTTGCAGTGAGTGTAATGTCAACAATAGTTAAGGATTATGAATCTAACTTATCACCACCTGCCACTGGTGCTGGCACTACCCCTACCGCTCCATCGGTATCCTCTGCCGCATCCTCTCCCTCCGTGTCACCTTGGCTGGCCCCGGCAATGGTGGTCGTGGGTAGGGTGCCTAGAAAACATTACACATTTTTTAGGCGTCATATACACCTCCCCCTATTGGTCAGTAGCAAGATTGAAAAATGAGTTAATAGTATATAACATACATCACTAGTACAAATCAGGTAGTAGTCAAGTAGGCACTATTAGTTATGTATGGTCCCTAGGGTCATTCTAGCCTTTGCTTAGTTAGCCCAAGCCATGCAACCATTTCACCTTTGTGTCTTTTATTTTAGCACATGTAACGTTACCTTGCAGCTTGTTGTACAAGAGCCCACATGACCTCACACTGCTACTGTCTAAGCGCTGCGTACAAGCGTGTAACCAAAACATTAACAAGCCACTTTTTATGAAGTTCTGGTGTACTGTTAGTCCATATTGCTTATCCATAAATGCTACACTTTTTGGCACGGCTGAGAAATGCTTGCAATATACTAACGCGCACCATTTCATTTTTCGCATTACAGATAGAAGATTCCATTCTACGAACCAGAGATTTGCAGAGCTTATGATGCAGCAACTACCAGTACTAGGTTCTTCTAAGGTGAGAGGTCCCTTCACTCAGAGATCTTCAGTTATAAATTTGTATAAACTAAATTCCTACCTAGGGGATGGTGGTGCTTCCACCATTGTTCAGTTATCATGATTTAATTAACAACTAACATTTTGAACTTACATAGACTTGGTGGTATTTGGTGTGGACTTACACGAGTGAGGAAATTAAAGGAAGCATGTGCATTGCTTCCACGACTGAGAGGTTGAGTGTATTATGTTCTGGGTTGTCTACTTGTTGGGTATCTTGGGGAGAGGGTTCGGAGCGCTAATAGTTATGACAAGACACTACTATAACTAGTCGGGCAGGGGATTGTGGTGGGTTCTGAACTTTTGATTGAGGTGTGTGAGGAAGGTCCAAACTACCATCACCAACATCCTATTTTCTTGTGCAAAGGTCTGTATGTGCAAGATCCCTACAACGTTATTTGTTGTATGTCCTATCATATCAAAATAGTAATAAATCTGCTTGGGTATTTGTTGGTGTGAATTTTCAAGGCCTCAAGATTAACAAAGACTCAAGATCAATAAGACTAGAAGTAGTACAAGAGGATGACCCAAAGGACTGGACTCAATGGGTAGAGCTACAGGTGAATCTGAGTTTTATTTACAACCTTTTAAATAAAGAGTGACCAACTGGGCAAGCTTCGCTACTATAGTGCAGACAGACTAATAGTATTAGTAGTACAGAGAGTCATCATAGCAGATGCGGGGATAACAAGATTTTCTAAACAGTACAGATCGAAGGATAATTGTTGGTAAAAAAATAGCATTAGGAAACTGAAACAATAGTCCGGGAAAAATATGGTGCTATAAAAGTTATGGAATAAGAATTATTATTAAAAAACAAGAAGACTTGCTAGGGCCACTAGGGGAGCCTTCGTTGGTGTCGTCCTGGTGTTGTGGTTCTCCCGCCGACTGAGTCCCACTCCCTGTCTGTGTCTCCCTGCCCCTGGGTGCTGAACAGGAAAGATATATGAAAGAGACCAACATTGATGGATGGTGTCAAACAAATAAAATATTTTTAAAGAACGGTCAAAAACACTTATGTCAACAACATTTGCAATAACTAAATTGACCAATCTCATCTGGTCAACAAATAGTATTGGGGGATTCGTGGATCGACTATTTCCTATTTATCAACACTAATCCAGTCTTCCATTCTGATTCCAGAATACTAACTAAGCATAAGTACGACGTACCACCGGACCTAGCCCACCTATTCCAGGAATGCCAATTGTACATTAAGTATGCATTTCCATTTCTTTTAGTCCTTAACAATGCATATGGTCAAATGGAGGACACATGAATCCATTTTTTGTATACACCAAATTTTGGGTTGATTGATTGATGCTGATGTTCTGCTAGTGCTAAGCCTATTACCACCACTCATTTAACAAACTTGAAAAGGTTCTAATAAAGACTGGGGTACCAGCAGCACGTGACTTAACTGAGGGGGCATCATGCATACCACTAAAAAAATTACATACTCATACAAAGTAACTAAACCTAAGTATCAATCCGCCCCTATCTCTTAGTGACAGGACAAAGTAAGGACTAGAGTCACTATAGCATTACGTAACTTAATTTCTCTAAAATGAACTCTTACATAATCATGCTTAGCGAGCGCAAACGCAAAGTTGCAAACAAGTAAGATTAGTAGTAGCGCAGAGGAGCACCTGTGTCATACAAGCACAGAAGACTTGTAAACCTAATTAACCTGCAATGTAAGCAGCAACATTCTAGCTGGTTGGAAGAAAAAAAGATATTCACAATATATAACACAGAGCAGAAGAACAGACGCAAAGTAGTAATAATTAAATAGTTACTCACCAAGACCCGGGCCTCCACTACTAGCAGGTCCAGCAGGTCCTGCTCACGGTCCAGGATGTCAGACCACTGGGGCGTCAACTGCGCCTGGGTGCATTGGACCCCAGAGCAGCAGAACACTGCCCGGCGCACCTTCCCCAGCACTGTTGACGCTCCCGGAGCTGGTACCCAGACCAAAGCCTGCCACCTGCTGCAAGGGTAGAGGGGAGGTGACACTGCACAAAGAAGATAAGTACAGCCAACTTCACCTCCCCAAATAAGGCCCGGGCCTGCACCGCTTGTGGGCGCTGCCTTCCACAAGGAAGGCGGTCGCGGCTCTGGCTGTGGCGAGCCCTACCCTTTGGCATGGTTCTGGGGAGAGAGAGACAGGCGGGAAAGAAAAGGTAATAAAATGTAAAAAGTAAGAAAAGGAAATAGCAGGGAATAGAATAAGAGTGGAAAAGTAGCAAAAAAACTCAAAAAAGTAGACAAAAACCAAAAATATAGAAGCAGGATAATAGTTAGAGAGATAATAAATAAAAAAGATGGCTGGAAACAAAGGATTGCAAAGATACAGGGAGGATTCAAAATCAGGCCCCAGAACCATGCGATAGAGTGAAAAACAAGATGGCCACTGCCATTGTGACCATGTGCGCAAGTTTGCGCAATATTTTCTCCCCGAGCACGCAAAAAGTGACGCGAACAAGTAAAAGCTTTCCCGTACAGGAAATACGTACAGCGAACGAGCGAGAGCATGCATTGCGCGACCCAGAACAGGAAGTAAGCATCGCGGGTGGGCGGGACAAGTGAAAACAAGATGGCCTCGCCCGTGAGCAACCACATGGGTAGGTTGGTGAGCCGTGATCATGCAGAAAATATCGCGAACGGGCAGGGAAAAAACTTCCACGCCTTCGCAATATTTCCGTGTGATCGCAGAGATGTTTTACATTTTCGCGATAGTTTGCGAAGGCAAATTTCGCCCACCCCTAGAGATAACACTATTTTTCTGCTCAATATTTTTGTTACAATATTTATGTCCCACGATATCTTTTGTTTTGATATTTTATCAGTGAACCCTGCTTCGTAGAGCTGCCCAGAATGGAGAGCCCTTACTGACTGGTGGCAGCTTGCAACCTGCTTGGATTGAAGAGACTAGTGGTGTCAGACATTTCCGTGGGGTCCCTGTGGCCCTGGCTGCTCGTGCTGCCCTCCCTGGGGAAAGCAGCCATAGGTCATGGCGCAACGGAGGCCCTCCTCCCTCACTGTTCAATGAAGATGGCGTGTCACATAATGCCACTTGGCACGTGCCCAGACCAAGCTTGACAAGTTTGCAAAGCCAGCATCAGTTGCAGCTGGTGGCTCTCAGGTGCCACAGCAGCCCTCTGCACATTCAAACCTTCCTACTATTCTGAAGGCGATCCAGGACTCGAGGGAGGTAGTTGAGACAAAGGTGGGCGAAGTGCAGGTGGATGTCTCTCTGTTGCATCAAGACCTTCTGAAAGTTGTTAGTCGGGTGACCTAGGCAGAGACCAGGGTGATATCGGTTGGGGACGAGGTGGCCAACCTTAAGCTCCAGGTCTCCAAGTTGCTCTCTACAATGGTGGTACTCAAAGAATGAGACAACATCCAATCCTATAGGAACAACCGCCATTTTATTGGTTTTCTGGAGGTGGTTGAGACCACTGGAGAGGAGCTACTCCTGGAGGACTGGTTACAGTCCTGAGTCTATGCCGAAAAAATATCAGCTTGGTTTGTGGTGAAACTCACATGCAGGTCCTTGGCCCAGTAGACCCTGCTGGGGGCCCTAACCTGGCCCTTAATAACATGCATCTCTAACCACTGTGACTGGGAAGCCATCCTCCGGACGGCCAGGGCATTCCAGGACCTCTGCTTTCAGAATGTGAAGATCATGGTTTTCCCAGATTACACCTGGGTGATTCAACAGCGTCCACATACCTATGAGGAGGTCAAACAGAAGCTCTGGGCCCTCATCCTGCAAGACATTCTCCCTTTCCAGGCTCGGCTAAAGGTGATTTTTAACTACGCCTCCTGCTTCTTCGACACTCCAGAACAGGCCTGGGAGTGGGCAACAGAGCAGAGAAACTTCAAAGTACAGGGGAGCTTGGAGGATCTGCCCACCCTATCAGAGGGGGACACTTCTTCTCCTCATCTTCCCCCAAGTCTTCTAGGATGAAAGTGGACTCGATCCCGGAGAACTCACCTGCGGTTGTCCCTACTCAGATCAGGTGAATGAGAGGATTGAAGACTCTGTTCAAGACATCATGCAGATGGGCATGCCAGAGCTCTTCAGGTCTGAGGAGCAGGTTCCTAGTGGGTAATCATGAGGCTCTTCCTGAACAATTGGACTACTCCTGGCATTGTATGTTTTGGATTGGGAGGGTACATGGGACCTTGGCTGAGTTAAGATTGTGCCCAATGTCTGGGCTGCCCCAAATGGAAGTGCTATGCAAATATGTTAATGTTGTTGTGAGGTGCTGTGATCCTCAGGACAAGAGGCACTCGTGGAGAGGTGGGGAATGTTAGCCAACTGCACTGTTTGAGACGGTTATGAGTGGAGTTGGGACTACAGATGCCTCTAGGGGAGAAGTATGGGGTGGCAGAGAATTTGGAGGAGGTCCTGTTATGTCTGTTTTGAGTTGTTTAATTTTGCAGTCCACACACATTCCTAGTCGCTCTCTAGTATGTACTGTCCACATTGAAGATGTTATTGTCCCAGTCCTTACATGCACCTACATTGGGTCTCTTAGATCAGTGGGGCTGGATCTGATTGAAGTAACACCCCACTAAGATGATGGCGGGAAAGATATTGTCCTGGAACATGAACAGCCTGCTGGATCGTATTAAAAGATCTGCGTTCCTCTGATAGGCTAAACGATTCCAGCCGACAGCAACACTAATCCAGTCTTCCATTCTGATTCCAGAATACTAACTAAGCATAAGTACGACGTACCACCCGACCTAGCCCACCTATTCCAGGAATGCCAATTGTACATTAAGTATGCATTTCCATTTCTTTTAGTCCTTAACAATGCATATGGTCAAATGGAGGACACATGAATCCATTTTTTGTATACACCAAATTTTGGGTTGATTGATTGATGCTGATGTTCTGCTAGTGCTAAGCCTATTACCACCACTCATTTAACAAACTTGAAAAGGTTCTAATAAAGACTGGGGTACCAGCAGCACGTGACTTAACTGAGGGGGCATCATGCATACCACTAAAAAAATTACATACTCATACAAAGTAACTAAACCTAAGTATCAATCCGCCCCTATCTCTTAGTGACAGGACAAAGTAAGGACTAGAGTCACTATAGCATTACGTAACTTAATTTCTCTAAAATAAACTCTTACATAATCATGCTTAGCAAGCGCAAACGCAAAGTTGCAAACAAGTAAGATTAGTAGTAGCGCAGAGGAGCACCTGTGTCATACAAGCACAGAAGACTTGTAAACCTAATTAACCTGCAATGTAAGCAGCAACATTCTAGCTGGTTGGAAGAAAAAAAGATATTCACAGTATATAACACAGAGCAGAAGAACAGACGCAAAGTAGTAATAATTAAATAGTTACTCACCAAGACCCCGGCCTCCACTACTAGCAGGTCCAGCAGGTCCTGCTCACGGTCCAGGATGTCAGACCACCGGGGCGTCAACTGCGCCTGGGTGCATTGGACCCCAGAGCAGCAGAACACTGCCCGGCACACCTTCCCCAGCACTGTTGACGCTCCCGGAGCTGGTACCCAGACCAAAGCCTGCCACCTGCTGCAAGGGTAGAGGGGAGGTGACACTGAACAAAGAAGATAAGTGCAGCCAACTTCACCTCCCCAAATAAGGCCCGGGCCTGCACCGCTTGTGGGCGCTGCCTTCCGCAAGGAAGGCGGTCGCGGCTCTGGCTGTGGCGAGCCCTACCCTTTGGCATGGTTCTGGGGAGAGAGAGACAGGCGGGAAAGAAAAGGTAATAAAATGTAAAAAGTAAGAAAAGGAAATAGCAGGGAATAGAAAAAGAGTGGAAAAGTAGCTAAAAAACTCAAAAAAAGTAGACAAAAACCAAAAATATAGAAGCAGGATAATAGTTAGAGAGATAATAAATAAAAAAGATGGCTGGAAACAAAGGATTGCAAAGATACAGGGAGGATTCAAAATCAGGCCCCAGAACCATGCGATAGAGTGAAAAACAAGATGGCCACTGCCATTGTGACCATGTGCGCAAGTTTGTGCAATATTTTCTCCCCGAGCACGCAAAAAGTGACGCGAACAAGTAAAAGCTTTCCCGTACAGGAAATACGTACAGCGAACGAGCAAGAGCATGCATTGCGCGACCCAGAACAGGAAGTAAGCATCGCGGGTGGGCGGGACAAGTGAAAACAAGATGGCCTCGCCCGTGAGCAACCACATGGGTAGGTTGGTGAGCCGTGATCATGCAGAAAATATCGCGAACGGGCAGGGAAAAAACTTCCACGCCTTCGCAATATTTCCGTGTGATCGCAGAGATGTTTTACATTTTCGCGATAGTTTGCGAAGGCAAATTTCGCCCACCCCTAGAGATAACACTATTTTTCTGCTCAATATTTTTGTTACAATATTTATGTCCCACAATATCTTTTGTTTTGATATTTTATCAGTGAACCCTGCTTCGTAGAGCTGCCCAGAATGGAGAGCCCTTACTGACTGGTGGCAGCTTACAACCTGCTTGGATTGAAGAGACTAGTGGTGTCAGACATTTCCGTGGGGTCCCTGTGGCCCTGGCTGCTCGTGCTGCCCTCCCTGGGGAAAGCAGCCATAGGTCATGGCGCAACGGAGGCCCTCCTCCCTCACTGTTCAATGAAGATGGCGTGTCACATAATGCCACTTGGCACGTGCCCAGACCAAGCTTGACAAGTTTGCAATGCCAGCATCAGTTGCAGCTGGTGGCTCTCAGGTGCCACAGCAGCCCTCTGCACATTCAAACCTTCCTACTATTCTGAAGGCGATCCAGGACTCGAGGGAGGTAGTTGAGACAAAGGTGGGCGAAGTGCAGGTGGATGTCTCTCTGTTGCATCAAGACCTTCTGAAAGTTGTTAGTCGGGTGACCTAGGCAGAGACCAGGGTGATATCAGTTGTGGACGAGGTGGCCAACCTTAAGCTCCAGGTCTCCAAGTTGCTCTCTACAATGGTGGTACTCAAAGAATGAGACAACATCCAAGCCTATAGGAACAACCGCCATTTTATTGGTTTTCTGGAGGTGGTTGAGACCACTGGAGAGGAGCTACTCCTGGAGGACTGGTTACAGTCCTGAGTCTATGCCGAAAAAATATCAGCTTGGTTTGTGGTGAAACTCACATGCAGGTCCTTGGCCCAGTGGACCCTGCTGGGGGCCCTAACCTGGCCCTTAATAACATGCATCTCTAGCCACTGTGACTGGGAAGCCATCCTCCGGACGGCCAGGGCGTTCCAGGACCTCTGCTTTCAGAATGTGAAGATCATGGTTTTCCCAGATTACACCTGGGTGATTCAACAGCGTCCACATACCTATGAGGAGGTCAAACAGAAGCTCTGGGCCCTCATCCTGCAAGACATTCTCCCTTTCCAGGCTCGGCTGAAGGTGATTTTTAACTACGCCTCCTGCTTCTTCGACACTCCAGAACAGGCCTGGGAGTGGGCAACAGAGCGGAGAAACTTCAAAGTACAGGGGAGCTTGGAGGATCTGCCCCCCCTATCAGAGGGGGACACTTCTTCTCCTCATCTTCCCCCAAGTCTTCTAGGATGAAAGTGGACTCGATCCCGGAGAACTCACCTGCGGTTCTCCCTACTCAGATCAGGTGAATGAGAGGATTGAAGACTCTGTTCAAGACATCATGCAGATGGGCATGCCAGAGCTCTTCAGGTCTGAGGAGCAGGTTCCTAGTGGGTAATCATGAGGCTCTTCCTGAACAATTGGACTACTCCTGGCATTGTATGTTTTGGATTGGGAGGGTACATGGGACCTTGGCTGAGTTAAGATTGTGCCCAATGTCTGGGCTGCCCCAAATGGAAGTGCTATGCAAATATGTTAATGTTGTTGTGAGGTGCTGTGATCCTCAGGACAAGAGGCACTCGTGGAGAGGTGGGGAATGTTAGCCAACTGCACTGTTTGAGACGGGTATGAGTGGAGTTGGGACTACAGATGCCTCTAGGGGAGAAGTATGGGGTGGCAGAGAATTTGGAGGAGGTCCTGTTATGTCTGTTTTGAGTTGTTTAATTTTGCAGTCCACACACATTCCTAGTCGCTCTCTAGTATGTACTGTCCACATTGAAGATGTTATTGTCCCAGTCCTTACATGCACCTACATTGGGTCTCTTAGATCAGTGGGGCTGGATCTGATTGAAGTAACACCCCACTAAGATGGTGGCGGGAAAGATATTGTCCTGGAACATGAACAGCCTGCTGGATCGTATTAAAAGATCTGCGTTCCTCTGATAGGCTAAACGATTCCAACCGACAGCAACACTAATCCAGTCTTCCATTCTGATTCCAGAATACTAACTAAGCATAAGTACGACGTACCACCCGACCTAGCCCACCTATTCCAGGAATGCCAATTGTACATTAAGTATGCATTTCCATTTCTTTTAGTCCTTAACAATGCATATGGTCAAATGGAGGACACATGAATCCATTTTTTGTATACACCAAATTTTGGGTTTATTGATTGATGCTGATGTTCTGCTAGTGCTAAGCCTATTACCACCACTCATTTAACAAACTTGAAAAGGTTCTAATAAAGACTGGGGTACCAGCAGCACGTGACTTAAATGAGGGGGCATCATGCATACCACTAAAAAAACTTACATACTCATACAAAGTAACTAAACCTAAGTATCAATCCGCCCCTATCTCTTAGTGACAGGACAAAGTAAGGACTAGAGTCACTATAGCATTACGTAACTTAATTTCTCTAAAATAAACTCTTACATAATCATGCTTAGCAAGCGCAAACGCAAAGTTGCAAACAAGTAAGATTAGTAGTAGCGCAGAGGAGCACCTGTGTCATACAAGCACAGAAGACTTGTAAACCTAATTAACCTGCAATGTAAGCAGCAACATTCTAGCTGGTTGGAAGAAAAAAAGATATTCACAGTATATAACACAGAGCAGAAGAACAGACGCAAAGTAGTAATAATTAAATAGTTACTCACCAAGACCCGGGCCTCCACTACTAGCAGGTCCAGCAGGTCCTGCTCACGGTCCAGGATGTCAGACCACCGGGGCGTCAACTGCACCTGGGTGCATTGGACCCCAGAGCAGCAGAACACTGCCCGGCGCTCCTTCCCCAGCACTGTTGACGCTCCCGGAGCTGGTACCCAGACCAAAGCCTGCCACCTGCTGCAAGGGTAGAGGGGAGGTGACACTGCACAAAGAAGATAAGTGCAGCCAACTTCACCTCCCCAAATAAGGCCCGGGCCTGCACCGCTTGTGGGCGCTGCCTTCCGCAAGGAAGGCGGTCCCGGCTCTGGCTGTGGCGAGCCCTACCCTTTGGCATGGTTCTGGGGAGAGAGAGACAGGCGGGAAAGAAAAGGTAATAAAATGTAAAAAGTAAGAAAAGGAAATAGCAGGGAATAGAAAAAGAGTGGAAAAGTAGCTAAAAAACTCAAAAAAAGTAGACAAAAACCAAAAATATAGAAGCAGGATAATAGTTAGAGAGATAATAAATAAAAAAGATGGCTGGAAACAAAGGATTGCAAAGATACAGGGAGGATTCAAAATCAGGCCCCAGAACCATGCGATAGAGTGAAAAACAAGATGGCCACTGCCATTGTGACCATGTGCGCAAGTTTGCGCAATATTTTCTCCCCGAGCACGCAAAAAGTGACGCGAACAAGTAAAAGCTTTCCCGTACAGGAAATACGTACAGCGAACGAGCAAGAGCATGCATTGCGCGACCCAGAACAGGAAGTAAGCATCGCGGGTGGGCGGGACAAGTGAAAACAAGATGGCCTCGCCCGTGAGCAACCACATGGGTAGGTTGGTGAGCCGTGATCATGCAGAAAATATCGCGAACGGGCAGGGAAAAAACTTCCACGCCTTCGCAATATTTCTGTGTGATCGCAGAGATGTTTTACATTTTCGCGATAGTTTGCGAAGGCAAATTTCGCCCACCCCTAGAGATAACACTATTTTTCTGCTCAATATTTTTGTTACAATATTTATGTCCCACGATATCTTTTGTTTTGATATTTTATCAGTGAACCCTGCTTCGTAGAGCTGCCCAGAATGGAGAGCCCTTACTGACTGGTGGCAGCTTACAACCTGCTTGGATTGAAGAGACTAGTGGTGTCAGACATTTCCGTGGGGTCCCTGTGGCCCTGGCTGCTCGTGCTGCCCTCCCTGGGGAAAGCAGCCATAGGTCATGGCGCAACGGAGGCCCTCCTCCCTCTCTGTTCAATGAAGATGGCGTGTCACATAATGCCACTTGGCACGTGCCCAGACCAAGCTTGACAAGTTTGCAATGCCAGCATCAGTTGCAGCTGGTGGCTCTCAGGTGCCACAGCAGCCCTCTGCACATTCAAACCTTCCTACTATTCTGAAGGCGATCCAGGACTCGAGGGAGGTAGTTGAGACAAAGGTGGGCGAAGTGCAGGTGGATGTCTCTCTGTTGCATCAAGACCTTCTGAAAGTTGTTAGTCGGGTGACCTAGGCAGAGACCAGGGTGATATCGGTTGTGGACGAGGTGGCCAACCTTAAGCTCCAGATCTCCAAGTTGCTCTCTACAATGGTGGTGCTCAAAGAATGAGACAACATCCAATCCTATAGGAACAACCGCCATTTTATTGGTTTTCTGGAGGCGGTTGAGACCACTGGAGAGGAGCTACTCCTGGAGGACTGGTTACAGTCCTGAGTCTATGCCGAAAAAATATCAGCTTGGTTTGTGGTGAAACTCACATGCAGGTCCTTGGCCCAGTGGACCCTGCTGGGGGCCCAAACCTGGCCCTTAATAACATGCATCTCTAACCACTGTGACTGGGAAGCCATCCTCCGGACGGCCAGGGCATTCCTGGACCTCTGCTTTCAGAATGTGAAGATCATGGTTTTCCCAGATTACACCTGGGTGATTCAACAGCGTCCACATACCTATGAGGAGGTCAAACAGAAGCTCTGGGCCCTCATCCTGCAAGACATTCTCCCTTTCCAGGCTCGGCTGAAGGTGATTTTTAACTACGCCTCCTGCTTCTTCGACACTCCAGAACAGGCCTGGGAGTGGGCAACAGAGCGGAGAAACTTCAAAGTACAGGGGAGCTTGGAGGATCTGCCCCCCCTATCAGAGGGGGACACTTCTTCTCCTCATCTTCCCCCAAGTCTTCTAGGATGAAAGTGGACTCGATCCCGGAGAACTCACCTGCGGTTCTCCCTACTCAGATCAGGTGAATGAGAGGATTGAAGACTCTGTTCAAGACATCATGCAGATGGGCATGCCAGAGCTCTTCAGGTATGAGGAGCAGGTTCCTAGTGGGTAATCATGAGGCTCTTCCTGAACAATTGGACTACTCCTGGCATTGTATGTTTTGGATTGGGAGGGTACATGGGACCTTGGCTGAGTTAAGATTGTGCCCAATGTCTGGGCTGCCCCAAATGGAAGTGCTATGCAAATATGTTAATGTTGTTGTGAGGTGCTGTGATCCTCAGGACAAGAGGCACTCGTGGAGAGGTGGGGAATGTTAGCCAACTGCACTGTTTGAGACGGTTATGAGTGGAGTTGGGACTACAGATGCCTCTAGGGGAGAAGTATGGGGTGGCAGAGAATTTGGAGGAGGTCCTGTTATATCTGTTTTGAGTTGTTTAATTTTGCAGTCCACACACATTCCTAGTCGCTCTCTAGTATGTACTGTCCACATTGAAGATGTTATTGTCCCAGTCCTTACATGCACCTACATTGGGTCTCTTAGATCAGTGGGGCTGGATCTGATTGAAGTAACACCCCACTAAGATGGTGGCGGGAAAGATATTGTCCTGGAACATGAACAGCCTGCTGGATCGTATTAAAAGATCTGCGTTCCTCTGATAGGCTAAACGGTTCCAGCCGACAGCAACACTAATCCAGTCTTCCATTCTGATTCCAGAATACTAACTAAGCATAAGTACGACGTACCACCCGACCTAGCCCACCTATTCCAGGAATGCCAATTGTACATTAAGTATGCATTTCCATTTCTTTTAGTCCTTAACAATGCATATGGTCAAATGGAGGACACATGAATCCATTTTTTGTATACACCAAATTTTGGGTTGATTGATTGATGCTGATGTTCTGCTAGTGCTAAGCCTATTACCACCACTCATTTAACAAACTTGAAAAGGTTCTAATAAAGACTGGGGTACCAGCAGCACGTGACTTAACTGAGGGGGCATCATGCATACCACTAAAAAAATTACATACTCATACAAAGTAACTAAACCTAAGTATCAATCCGCCCCTATCTCTTAGTGACAGGACAAAGTAAGGACTAGAGTCACTATAGCATTACGTAACTTAATTTCTCTAAAATAAACTCTTACATAATCATGCTTAGCAAGCGCAAACGCAAAGTTGCAAACAAGTAAGATTAGTAGTAGCGCATAGGAGCACCTGTGTCATACAAGCACAGAAGACTTGTAAACCTAATTAACCTGCAATGTAAGCAGCAACATTCTAGCTGGTTGGAAGAAAAAAAGATATTCACAGTATATAACACAGAGCAGAAGAACAGACGCAAAGTAGTAATAATTAAATAGTTACTCACCAAGACCCCGGCCTCCACTACTAGCAGGTCCAGCAGGTCCTGCTCACGGTCCAGGATGTCAGACCACCGGGGCGTCAACTGCGCCTGGGTGCATTGGACCCCAGAGCAGCAGAACACTGCCCGGCGCACCTTCCCCAGCACTGTTGACGCTCCCGGAGCTGGTACCCAGACCAAAGCCTGCGACCTGCTGCAAGGGTAGAGGGGAGGTGACACTGCACAAAGAAGATAAGTGCAGCCAACTTCACCTCCCCAAATAAGGCCCGGGCCTGCACCGCTTGTGGGCGCTGCCTTCCGCAAGGAAGGCGGTCCCGGCTCTGGCTGTGGCGAGCCCTACCCTTTGGCATGGTTCTGGGGAGAGAGAGACAGGCGGGAAAGAAAAGGTAATAAAATGTAAAAAGTAAGAAAAGGAAATAGCAGGGAATAGAAAAAGAGTGGAAAAGTAGCTAAAAAACTCAAAAAAAGTAGACAAAAACCAAAAATATAGAAGCAGGATAATAGTTAGAGAGATAATAAATAAAAAAGATGGCTGGAAACAAAGGATTGCAAAGATACAGGGAGGATTCAAAATCAGGCCCCAGAACCATGCGATAGAGTGAAAAACAAGATGGCCACTGCCATTGTGACCATGTGCGCAAGTTTGCGCAATATTTTCTCCCCGAGCACGCAAAAAGTGACGCGAACAAGTAAAAGCTTTCCCGTACAGGAAATACGTACAGCGAACGAGCAAGAGCATGCATTGCGCGACCCAGAACAGGAAGTAAGCATCGCGGGTGGGCGGGACAAGTGAAAACAAGATGGCCTCGCCCGTGAGCAACCACATGGGTAGGTTGGTGAGCCGTGATCATGCAGAAAATATCGCGAACGGGCAGGGAAAAAACTTCCACGCCTTCGCAATATTTCCGTGTGATCGCAGAGATGTTTTACATTTTCGCGATAGTTTGCGAAGGCAAATTTCGCCCACCCCTAGAGATAACACTATTTTTCTGCTCAATATTTTTGTTACAATATTTATGTCCCACGATATCTTTTGTTTTGATATTTTATCAGTGAACCCTGCTTCGTAGAGCTGCCCAGAATGGAGAGCCCTTACTGACTGGTGGCAGCTTACAACCTGCTTGTATTGAAGAGACTAGTGGTGTCAGACATTTCCGTGGGGTCCCTGTGGCCCTGGCTGCTCGTGCTGCCCTCGCTGGGGAAAGCAGCCATAGGTCATGGCGCAACGGAGGCCCTCCTCCCTCACTGTTCAATGAAGATGGCGTGTCACATAATGCCACTTGGCACGTGCCCAGACCAAGCTTGACAAGTTTGCAATGCCAGCATCAGTTGCAGCTGGTGGCTCTCAGGTGCCACAGCAGCCCTCTGCACATTCAAACCTTCCTACTATTCTGAAGGCGATCCAGGACCCGAGGGAGGTAGTTGAGACAAAGGTGGGCGAAGTGCAGGTGGATGTCTCTCTGTTGCATCAAGACCTTCTGAAAGTTGTTAGTCGGGTGACCTAGGCAGAGACCAGGGTGATATCAGTTGTGGACGAGGTGGCCAACCTTAAGCTCCAGGTCTCCAAGTTGCTCTCTACAATGGTGGTACTCAAAGAATGAGACAACATCCAAGCCTATAGGAACAACCGCCATTTTATTGGTTTTCTGGAGGTGGTTGAGACCACTGGAGAGGAGCTACTCCTGGAGGACTGGTTACAGTCCTGAGTCTATGCCGAAAAAATATCAGCTTGGTTTGTGGTGAAACTCACATGCAGGTCCTTGGCCCAGTGGACCCTGCTGGGGGCCCTAACCTGGCCCTTAATAACATGCATCTCTAGCCACTGTGACTGGGAAGCCATCCTCCGGACGGCCAGGGCGTTCCAGGACCTCTGCTTTCAGAATGTGAAGATCATGGTTTTCCCAGATTACACCTGGGTGATTCAACAGCGTCCACATACCTATGAGGAGGTCAAACAGAAGCTCTGGGCCCTCATCCTGCAAGACATTCTCCCTTTCCAGGCTCGGCTGAAGGTGATTTTTAACTACGCCTCCTGCTTCTTCGACACTCCAGAACAGGCCTGGGAGTGGGCAACAGAGCGGAGAAACTTCAAAGTACAGGGGAGCTTGGAGGATCTGCCCCCCCTATCAGAGGGGGACACTTCTTCTCCTCATCTTCCCCCAAGTCTTCTAGGATGAAAGTGGACTCGATCCCGGAGAACTCACCTGCGGTTCTCCCTACTCAGATCAGGTGAATGAGAGGATTGAAGACTCTGTTCAAGACATCATGCAGATGGGCATGCCAGAGCTCTTCAGGTCTGAGGAGCAGGTTCCTAGTGGGTAATCATGAGGCTCTTCCTGAACAATTGGACTACTCCTGGCATTGTATGTTTTGGATTGGGAGGGTACATGGGACCTTGGCTGAGTTAAGATTGTGCCCAATGTCTGGGCTGCCCCAAATGGAAGTGCTATGCAAATATGTTAATGTTGTTGTGAGGTGCTGTGATCCTCAGGACAAGAGGCACTCGTGGAGAGGTGGGGAATGTTAGCCAACTGCACTGTTTGAGACGGGTATGAGTGGAGTTGGGACTACAGATGCCTCTAGGGGAGAAGTATGGGGTGGCAGAGAATTTGGAGGAGGTCCTGTTATGTCTGTTTTGAGTTGTTTAATTTTGCAGTCCACACACATTCCTAGTCGCTCTCTAGTATGTACTGTCCACATTGAAGATGTTATTGTCCCAGTCCTTACATGCACCTACATTGGGTCTCTTAGATCAGTGGGGCTGGATCTGATTGAAGTAACACCCCACTAAGATGGTGGCGGGAAAGATATTGTCCTGGAACATGAACAGCCTGCTGGATCGTATTAAAAGATCTGCGTTCCTCTGATAGGCTAAACGATTCCAACCGACAGCAACACTAATCCAGTCTTCCATTCTGATTCCAGAATACTAACTAAGCATAAGTACGACGTACCACCCGACCTAGCCCACCTATTCCAGGAATGCCAATTGTACATTAAGTATGCATTTCCATTTCTTTTAGTCCTTAACAATGCATATGGTCAAATGGAGGACACATGAATCCATTTTTTGTATACACCAAATTTTGGGTTTATTGATTGATGCTGATGTTCTGCTAGTGCTAAGCCTATTACCACCACTCATTTAACAAACTTGAAAAGGTTCTAATAAAGACTGGGGTACCAGCAGCACGTGACTTAAATGAGGGGGCATCATGCATACCACTAAAAAAACTTACATACTCATACAAAGTAACTAAACCTAAGTATCAATCCGCCCCTATCTCTTAGTGACAGGACAAAGTAAGGACTAGAGTCACTATAGCATTACGTAACTTAATTTCTCTAAAATAAACTCTTACATAATCATGCTTAGCAAGCGCAAACGCAAAGTTGCAAACAAGTAAGATTAGTAGTAGCGCAGAGGAGCACCTGTGTCATACAAGCACAGAAGACTTGTAAACCTAATTAACCTGCAATGTAAGCAGCAACATTCTAGCTGGTTGGAAGAAAAAAAGATATTCACAGTATATAACACAGAGCAGAAGAACAGACGCAAAGTAGTAATAATTAAATAGTTACTCACCAAGACCCGGGCCTCCACTACTAGCAGGTCCAGCAGGTCCTGCTCACGGTCCAGGATGTCAGACCACCGGGGCGTCAACTGCACCTGGGTGCATTGGACCCCAGAGCAGCAGAACACTGCCCGGCGCTCCTTCCCCAGCACTGTTGACGCTCCCGGAGCTGGTACCCAGACCAAAGCCTGCCACCTGCTGCAAGGGTAGAGGGGAGGTGACACTGCACAAAGAAGATAAGTGCAGCCAACTTCACCTCCCCAAATAAGGCCCGGGCCTGCACCGCTTGTGGGCGCTGCCTTCCGCAAGGAAGGCGGTCCCGGCTCTGGCTGTGGCGAGCCCTACCCTTTGGCATGGTTCTGGGGAGAGAGAGACAGGCGGGAAAGAAAAGGTAATAAAATGTAAAAAGTAAGAAAAGGAAATAGCAGGGAATAGAAAAAGAGTGGAAAAGTAGCTAAAAAACTCAAAAAAAGTAGACAAAAACCAAAAATATAGAAGCAGGATAATAGTTAGAGAGATAATAAATAAAAAAGATGGCTGGAAACAAAGGATTGCAAAGATACAGGGAGGATTCAAAATCAGGCCCCAGAACCATGCGATAGAGTGAAAAACAAGATGGCCACTGCCATTGTGACCATGTGCGCAAGTTTGCGCAATATTTTCTCCCCGAGCACGCAAAAAGTGACGCGAACAAGTAAAAGCTTTCCCGTACAGGAAATACGTACAGCGAACGAGCAAGAGCATGCATTGCGCGACCCAGAACAGGAAGTAAGCATCGCGGGTGGGCGGGACAAGTGAAAACAAGATGGCCTCGCCCGTGAGCAACCACATGGGTAGGTTGGTGAGCCGTGATCATGCAGAAAATATCGCGAACGGGCAGGGAAAAAACTTCCACGCCTTCGCAATATTTCTGTGTGATCGCAGAGATGTTTTACATTTTCGCGATAGTTTGCGAAGGCAAATTTCGCCCACCCCTAGAGATAACACTATTTTTCTGCTCAATATTTTTGTTACAATATTTATGTCCCACGATATCTTTTGTTTTGATATTTTATCAGTGAACCCTGCTTCGTAGAGCTGCCCAGAATGGAGAGCCCTTACTGACTGGTGGCAGCTTACAACCTGCTTGAATTGAAGAGACTAGTGGTGTCAGACATTTCCGTGGGGTCCCTGTGGCCCTGGCTGCTCGTGCTGCCCTCCCTGGGGAAAGCAGCCATAGGTCATGGCGCAACGGAGGCCCTCCTCCCTCACTGTTCAATGAAGATGGCGTGTCACATAATGCCACTTGGCACGTGCCCAGACCAAGCTTGACAAGTTTGCAATGCCAGCATCAGTTGCAGCTGGTGGCTCTCAGGTGCCACAGCAGCCCTCTGCACATTCAAACCTTCCTACTATTCTGAAGGCGATCCAGGACTCGAGGGAGGTAGTTGAGACAAAGGTGGGCGAAGTGCAGGTGGATGTCTCTCTGTTGCATCAAGACCTTCTGAAAGTTGTTAGTCGGGTGACCTAGGCAGAGACCAGGGTGATATCGGTTGTGGACGAGGTGGCCAACCTTAAGCTCCAGATCTCCAAGTTGCTCTCTACAATGGTGGTGCTCAAAGAATGAGACAACATCCAATCCTATAGGAACAACCGCCATTTTATTGGTTTTCTGGAGGCGGTTGAGACCACTGGAGAGGAGCTACTCCTGGAGGACTGGTTACAGTCCTGAGTCTATGCCGAAAAAATATCAGCTTGGTTTGTGGTGAAACTCACATGCAGGTCCTTGGCCCAGTGGACCCTGCTGGGGGCCCAAACCTGGCCCTTAATAACATGCATCTCTAACCACTGTGACTGGGAAGCCATCCTCCGGACGGCCAGGGCATTCCTGGACCTCTGCTTTCAGAATGTGAAGATCATGGTTTTCCCAGATTACACCTGGGTGATTCAACAGCGTCCACATACCTATGAGGAGGTCAAACAGAAGCTCTGGGCCCTCATCCTGCAAGACATTCTCCCTTTCCAGGCTCGGCTGAAGGTGATTTTTAACTACGCCTCCTGCTTCTTCGACACTCCAGAACAGGCCTGGGAGTGGGCAACAGAGCGGAGAAACTTCAAAGTACAGGGGAGCTTGGAGGATCTGCCCCCCCTATCAGAGGGGGACACTTCTTCTCCTCATCTTCCCCCAAGTCTTCTAGGATGAAAGTGGACTCGATCCCGGAGAACTCACCTGCGGTTCTCCCTACTCAGATCAGGTGAATGAGAGGATTGAAGACTCTGTTCAAGACATCATGCAGATGGGCATGCCAGAGCTCTTCAGGTATGAGGAGCAGGTTCCTAGTGGGTAATCATGAGGCTCTTCCTGAACAATTGAACTACTCCTGGCATTGTATGTTTTGGATTGGGAGGGTACATGGGACCTTGGCTGAGTTAAGATTGTGCCCAATGTCTGGGCTGCCCCAAATGGAAGTGCTATGCAAATATGTTAATGTTGTTGTGAGGTGCTGTGATCCTCAGGACAAGAGGCACTCGTGGAGAGGTGGGGAATGTTAGCCAACTGCACTGTTTGAGACGGTTATGAGTGGAGTTGGGACTACAGATGCCTCTAGGGGAGAAGTATGGGGTGGCAGAGAATTTGGAGGAGGTCCTGTTATATCTGTTTTGAGTTGTTTAATTTTGCAGTCCACACACATTCCTAGTCGCTCTCTAGTATGTACTGTCCACATTGAAGATGTTATTGTCCCAGTCCTTACATGCACCTACATTGGGTCTCTTAGATCAGTGGGGCTGGATCTGATTGAAGTAACACCCCACTAAGATGGTGGCGGGAAAGATATTGTCCTGGAACATGAACAGCCTGCTGGATCGTATTAAAAGATCTGCGTTCCTCTGATAGGCTAAACGGTTCCAGCCGACAGCAACACTAATCCAGTCTTCCATTCTGATTCCAGAATACTAACTAAGCATAAGTACGACGTACCACCCGACCTAGCCCACCTATTCCAGGAATGCCAATTGTACATTAAGTATGCATTTCCATTTCTTTTAGTCCTTAACAATGCATATGGTCAAATGGAGGACACATGAATCCATTTTTTGTATACACCAAATTTTGGGTTGATTGATTGATGCTGATGTTCTGCTAGTGCTAAGCCTATTACCACCACTCATTTAACAAACTTGAAAAGGTTCTAATAAAGACTGGGGTACCAGCAGCACGTGACTTAACTGAGGGGGCATCATGCATACCACTAAAAAAATTACATACTCATACAAAGTAACTAAACCTAAGTATCAATCCGCCCCTATCTCTTAGTGACAGGACAAAGTAAGGACTAGAGTCACTATAGCATTACGTAACTTAATTTCTCTAAAATAAACTCTTACATAATCATGCTTAGCAAGCGCAAACGCAAAGTTGCAAACAAGTAAGATTAGTAGTAGCGCATAGGAGCACCTGTGTCATACAAGCACAGAAGACTTGTAAACCTAATTAACCTGCAATGTAAGCAGCAACATTCTAGCTGGTTGGAAGAAAAAAAGATATTCACAGTATATAACACAGAGCAGAAGAACAGACGCAAAGTAGTAATAATTAAATAGTTACTCACCAAGACCCCGGCCTCCACTACTAGCAGGTCCAGCAGGTCCTGCTCACGGTCCAGGATGTCAGACCACCGGGGCGTCAACTGCGCCTGGGTGCATTGGACCCCAGAGCAGCAGAACACTGCCCGGCGCACCTTCCCCAGCACTGTTGACGCTCCCGGAGCTGGTACCCAGACCAAAGCCTGCCACCTGCTGCAAGGGTAGAGGGGAGGTGACACTGAACAAAGAAGATAAGTGCAGCCAACTTCACCTCCCCAAATAAGGCCCGGGCCTGCACCGCTTGTGGGCGCTGCCTTCCGCAAGGAAGGCGGTCGCGGCTCTGGCTGTGGCGAGCCCTACCCTTTGGCATGGTTCTGGGGAGAGAGAGACAGGTGGGAAAGAAAAGGTAATAAAATGTAAAAAGTAAGAAAAGGAAATAGCAGGGAATAGAAAAAGAGTGGAAAAGTAGCTAAAAAACTCAAATAAAGTAGACAAAAACCAAAAATATAGAAGCAGGATAATAGTTAGAGAGATAATAAATAAAAAAGATGGCTGGAAACAAAGGATTGCAAAGATACAGGGAGGATTCAAAATCAGGCCCCAGAACCATGCGATAGAGTGAAAAACAAGATGGCCACTGCCATTGTGACCATGTGCGCAAGTTTGTGCAATATTTTCTCCCCGAGCACGCAAAAAGTGACGCGAACAAGTAAAAGCTTTCCCGTACAGGAAATACGTACAGCGAACGAGCAAGAGCATGCATTGCGCGACCCAGAACAGGAAGTAAGCATCGCGGGTGGGCGGGACAAGTGAAAACAAGATGGCCTCGCCCGTGAGCAACCACATGGGTAGGTTGGTGAGCCGTGATCATGCAGAAAATATCGCGAACGGGCAGGGAAAAAACTTCCACGCCTTCGCAATATTTCCGTGTGATCGCAGAGATGTTTTACATTTTCGCGATAGTTTGCGAAGGCAAATTTCGCCCACCCCTAGAGATAACACTATTTTTCTGCTCAATATTTTTGTTACAATATTTATGTCCCACGATATCTTTTGTTTTGATATTTTATCAGTGAACCCTGCTTCGTAGAGCTGCCCAGAATGGAGAGCCCTTACTGACTGGTGGCAGCTTACAACCTGCTTGTATTGAAGAGACTAGTGGTGTCAGACATTTCCGTGGGGTCCCTGTGGCCCTGGCTGCTCGTGCTGCCCTCCCTGGGGAAAGCAGCCATAGGTCATGGCGCAACGGAGGCCCTCCTCCCTCACTGTTCAATGAAGATGGCGTGTCACATAATGCCACTTGGCACGTGCCCAGACCAAGCTTGACAAGTTTGCAATGCCAGCATCAGTTGCAGCTGGTGGCTCTCAGGTGCCACAGCAGCCCTCTGCACATTCAAACCTTCCTACTATTCTGAAGGCGATCCAGGACCCGAGGGAGGTAGTTGAGACAAAGGTGGGCGAAGTGCAGGTGGATGTCTCTCTGTTGCATCAAGACCTTCTGAAAGTTGTTAGTCGGGTGACCTAGGCAGAGACCAGGGTGATATCAGTTGTGGACGAGGTGGCCAACCTTAAGCTCCAGGTCTCCAAGTTGCTCTCTACAATGGTGGTACTCAAAGAATGAGACAACATCCAAGCCTATAGGAACAACCGCCATTTTATTGGTTTTCTGGAGGTGGTTGAGACCACTGGAGAGGAGCTACTCCTGGAGGACTGGTTACAGTCCTGAGTCTATGCCGAAAAAATATCAGCTTGGTTTGTGGTGAAACTCACATGCAGGTCCTTGGCCCAGTGGACCCTGCTGGGGGCCCTAACCTGGCCCTTAATAACATGCATCTCTAACCACTGTGACTGGGAAGCCATCCTCCGGACGGCCAGGGCGTTCCAGGACCTCTGCTTTCAGAATGTGAAGATCATGGTTTTCCCAGATTACACCTGGGTGATTCAACAGCGTCCACATACCTATGAGGAGGTCAAACAGAAGCTCTGGGCCCTCATCCTGCAAGACATTCTCCCTTTCCAGGCTCGGCTGAAGGTGATTTTTAACTACGCCTCCTGCTTCTTCGACACTCCAGAACAGGCCTGGGAGTGGGCAACAGAGCGGAGAAACTTCAAAGTACAGGGGAGCTTGGAGGATCTGCCCCCCCTATCAGAGGGGGACACTTCTTCTCCTCATCTTCCCCCAAGTCTTCTAGGATGAAAGTGGACTCGATCCCGGAGAACTCACCTGCGGTTCTCCCTACTCAGATCAGGTGAATGAGAGGATTGAAGACTCTGTTCAAGACATCATGCAGATGGGCATGCCAGAGCTCTTCAGGTCTGAGGAGCAGGTTCCTAGTGGGTAATCATGAGGCTCTTCCTGAACAATTGGACTACTCCTGGCATTGTATGTTTTGGATTGGGAGGGTACATGGGACCTTGGCTGAGTTAGGATTGTGCCCAATGTCTGGGCTGCCCCAAATGGAAGTGCTATGCAAATATGTTAATGTTGTTGTGAGGTGCTGTGATCCTCAGGACAAGAGGCACTCGTGGAGAGGTGGGGAATGTTAGCCAACTGCACTGTTTGAGACGGTTATGAGTGGAGTTGGGACTACAGATGCCTCTAGGGGAGAAGTATGGGGTGGCAGAGAATTTGGAGGAGGTCCTGTTATGTCTGTTTTGAGTTGTTTAATTTTGCAGTCCACACACATTCCTAGTCGCTCTCTAGTATGTACTGTCCACATTGAAGATGTTATTGTCCCAGTCCTTACATGCACCTACATTGGGTCTCTTAGATCAGTGGGGCTGGATCTGATTGAAGTAACACCCCACTAAGATGGTGGCGGGAAAGATATTGTCCTGGAACATGAACAGCCTGCTGGATCGTATTAAAAGATCTGCGTTCCTCTGATAGGCTAAACGATTCCAACCGACAGCAACACTAATCCAGTCTTCCATTCTGATTCCAGAATACTAACTAAGCATAAGTACGACGTACCACCCGACCTAGCCCACCTATTCCAGGAATGCCAATTGTACATTAAGTATGCGTTTCCATTTCTTTTAGTCCTTAACAATGCATATGGTCAAATGGAGGACACATGAATCCATTTTTTGTATACACCAAATTTTGGGTTTATTGATTGATGCTGATGTTCTGCTAGTGCTAAGCCTATTACCACCACTCATTTAACAAACTTGAAAAGGTTCTAATAAAGACTGGGGTACCAGCAGCACGTGACTTAAATGAGGGGGCATCATGCATACCACTAAAAAAACTTACATACTCATACAAAGTAACTAAACCTAAGTATCAATCCGCCCCTATCTCTTAGTGACAGGACAAAGTAAGGACTAGAGTCACTATAGCATTACGTAACTTAATTTCTCTAAAATAAACTCTTACATAATCATGCTTAGCAAGCGCAAACGCAAAGTTGCAAACAAGTAAGATTAGTAGTAGCGCAGAGGAGCACCTGTGTCATACAAGCACAGAAGACTTGTAAACCATTTAACCTGCAATGTAAGCAGCAACATTCTAGCTGGTTGGAAGAAAAAAATATATTCACAGTATATAACACAGAGCAGAAGAACAGACGCAAAGTAGTAATAATTAAATAGTTACTCACCAAGACCCGGGCCTCCACTACTAGCAGGTCCAGCAGGTCCTGCTCACGGTCCAGGATGTCAGACCACCGGGGCGTCAGCTGCGCCTGGGTGCATTGGACCCCAGAGCAGCAGAACACTGCCCGGCGCACCTTCCCCAGCACTGTTGACGCTCCCGGAGCTGGTACCCAGACCAAAGCCTGCCACCTGCTGCAAGGGTAGAGGGGAGGTGACACTGCACAAAGAAGATTAGTGCAGCCAACTTCACCTCCCCAAATAAGGCCCGGGCCTGCACCGCTTGTGGGCGCTGCCTTCCGCAAGGAAGGCGGTCGCGGCTCTGGCTGTGGCGAGCCCTACCCTTTGGCATGGTTCTGGGGAGAGAGAGACAGGCGGGAAAGAAAAGGTAATAAAATGTAAAAAGTAAGAAAAGGAAATAGCAGGGAATAGAAAAAGAGTGGAAAAGTAGCTAAAAAACTCAAAAAAAGTAGACAAAAACCAAAAATATAGAAGCAGGATAACAGTTAGAGAGATAATAAATAAAAAAGATGGCTGGAAACAAAGGATTGCAAAGATACAGGGAGGATTCAAAATCAGGCCCCAGAACCATGCGATAGAGTGAAAAACAAGATGGCCACTGCCATTGTGACCATGTGCGCAAGTTTGTGCAATATTTTCTCCCCGAGCACGCAAAAAGTGACGCGAACAAGTAAAAGCTTTCCCGTACAGGAAATACGTACAGCGAACGAGCGAGAGCATGCATTGCGCGACCCAGAACAGGAAGTAAGCATCGCGGGTGGGCGGGACAAGTGAAAACAAGATGGCCTCGCCCGTGAGCAACCACATGGGTAGGTTGGTGAGCCGTGATCATGCAGAAAATATCGCGAACGGGCAGGGAAAAAACTTCCACGCCTTCGCAATATTTCCGTGTGATCGCAGAGATGTTTTACATTTTCGCGATAGTTTGCGAAGGCAAATTTCGCCCACCCCTAGAGATAACACTATTTTTCTGCTCAATATTTTTGTTACAATATTTATGTCCCACGATATCTTTTGTTTTGATATTTTATCAGTGAACCCTGCTTCGTAGAGCTGCCCAGAATGGAGAGCCCTTACTGACTGGTGGCAGCTTACAACCTGCTTGGATTGAAGAGACTAGTGGTGTCAGACATTTCCGTGGGGTCCCTGTGGCCCTGGCTGCTCGTGCTGCCCTCCCTGGGGAAAGCAGCCATAGGTCATGGCGCAACGGAGGCCCTCCTCCCTCACTGTTCAATGAAGATGGCGTGTCACATAATGCCACTTGGCACGTGCCCAGACCAAGCTTGACAAGTTTGCAATGCCAGCATCAGTTGCAGCTGGTGGCTCTCAGGTGCCACAGCGGCCCTCTGCACATTCAAACCTTCCTACTATTCTGAAGGCGATCCAGGACTCGAGGGAGGTAGTTGAGACAAAGGTGGGCGAAGTGCAGGTGGATGTCTCTCCGTTGCATCAAGACCTTCTGAAAGTTGTTAGTCGGGTGACCTAGGCAGAGACCAGGGTGATATCAGTTATGGACGAGGTGGCCAACCTTAAGCTCCAGGTCTCCAAGTTGCTCTCTACAATGGTGGTACTCAAAGAATGAGACAACATCCAATCCTATAGGAACAACCGCCATTTTATTGGTTTTCTGGAGGTGGTTGAGACCACTGGAGAGGAGCTACTCCTGGAGGACTGGTTACAGTCCTGAGTCTATGCCGAAAAAATATCAGCTTGGTTTGTGGTGAAACTCACCTGCAGGTCCTTGGTCCAGTGGACCCTGCTGGGGGCCCTAACCTGGCCCTTAATAACATGCATCTCTAACCACTGTGACTGGGAAGCCATCCTCCGGACGGCCAGGGCATTCCAGGACCTCTGCTTTCAGAATGTGAAGATCATGGTTTTCCCAGATTACACCTGGGTGATTCAACAGCGTCCACATACCTATGAGGAGGTCAAACAGAAGCTCTGGGCCCTCATCCTGCAAGACATTCTCCCTTTCCAGGCTCGGCTGAAGGTGATTTTTAACTACGCCTCCTGCTTCTTCGACACTCCAGAACAGGCCTGGGAGTGGGCAACAGAGCGGAGAAACTTCAAAGTACAGGGGAGCTTGGAGGATCTGCCCCCCCTATCAGAGGGGGACACTTCTTCTCCTCATCTTCCCCCAAGTCATCTAGGATGAAAGTGGACTCGATCCCGGAGAACTCACCTGCGGTTCTCCCTACTCAGATCAGGTGAATGAGAGGATTGAAGACTCTGTTCAAGACATCATGCAGATGGGCATGCCAGAGCTCTTCAGGTCTGAGGAGCAGGTTCCTAGTGGGTAATCATGAGGCTCTTCCTGAACAATTGGACTACTCCTGGCATTGTATGTTTTGGATTGGGAGGGTACATGGGACCTTGGCTGAGTTAAGATTGTGCTCAGTGTCTGGGCTGCCCCAAATGGGAGTGCTATGCAAATATGTTAATGTTGTTGTGAGGTGCTGTGATCCTCAGGACAAGAGGCACTCGTGGAGAGGTGGGGAATGTTAGCCAACTGCACTGTTTGAGACGGTTATGAGTGGAGTTGGGACTACAGATGCCTCTAGGGGAGAAGTATGGGGTGGCAGAGAATTTGGAGGAGGTCCTGTTATGTCTGTTTTGAGTTGTTTAATTTTGCAGTCCACACACATTCCTAGTCACTCTCTAGTATGTACTGTCCACATTGAAGATGTTATTGTCCCAGTCCTTACATGCACCTACATTGGGTCTCTTAGATCAGTGGGGCTGGATCTGATTGAAGTAACACCCCACTAAGATGGTGGCGGGAAAGATATTGTCCTGGAACATGAACAGCCTGCTGGATCGTATTAAAAGATCTGCGTTCCTCTGATAGGCTAAACGATTCCAGCCGACAGCATTTATGTTCCAGAAAAACTCACTTGCTAGGCGTACTTTGCTCCTTTCTAAGACACTTTGGCTATTATTGGGTTTACCATGTGGGGTTTTCCTAGGGCTCCAAAGGGGTTGCTGCATAGGGTGTTCCCACTGGCAGTATCCATTTCCCATGTGGATCCCCAGGGGTTCTATGTGAGGATTGAAGGCCAGTTGGAGGGACCTGCCTGTAACTTTCTATTGGTCTATGGCCTACAGAACCTGCTCCAGGCCATTTTGCACTCTCTGGGTGCCCTGCTGCTGTACCTCTCACCGGGTGTCACTGTGGTGGGGGAAGACTTTAATGTAGTCCCTGACCTGGTACTACATGTTGCTGGAACATCGTACAAGGTCCTGCCACCTTTTGGTCGAGACAGACTCCCTGGGCTTGTGTGACGCATGGAGATCATGGCACCCAGTGACAACACCTATCCCCATATATCAGCGTCTCATAACACCTCGTCTCACATTGACCTGGTCTGGCTCCTAGCTGCAGATGTTCTCCAGCTCCCAGAGATCAAGGCCCTCCCTAGAGGGATCTCAGATCATGCCCCCTTATTTTCCCGATCGGGTGACCAGGCACAGCACCTAGACCTATATGGCAGATTAATGAGTGGCACCTTAGGGATCAGTAGTGTTCTGACATATTGAATCCAAGCTCCATTCTCTCGTTGTCGTGAATGAGGGCTCTCTGGAGTCAGTGGGTAAACTGTGGGTGGCCAGTAAACCTACCCTTCAGGGTTTGATTAAAGGGTATGTGCGGGGCAAGGACTCACAACAACTTGAGCAGACAAAGTCTCTGGAGACCCAGATATTCTCCTTAGAGATGATGGTCCAGTGGTGACCTTCTGCAGCCCTCTATCACCAACTTATGTGGGCTTGGCTTTCTCCTACAACAGGTCTCACTGGAGGGAGCTCAAAAAAGTAGAAAGGCATTGTCACAAAGGGTCGACGAGCATTGGGCAACTGTGAGTGTAGGTTCTAGCTGTGGCACATGGGTCTGCAGACTATTATCATGCCTTGTATGTGGAGGTCTCACGGTCCACTCACAAGATCAAACTCCTGCTGCTTAGGCCCATTCTGCTGCCCTGGATCCCTCAGTCCCTTGTCAAGGACCTGGATCAATCGCTTATGGTGGGAGAAGATCAGAGGGGCATTCTCGGATATGCCGACAGGCAGGATTCTGGGACAGATGGGTTCCCCATGGTGTACTACTGAAGTTTTTGGAATCTCCTACCTCCCCACCTGTTAGCATTGTATAACGAGGCTGTAGAACAAGGGACATTTCCTTAAGGACTAGACACAGCCACAATTGTGGTGCTCCTTAATCCAGGCCAGCCTCGGGATAGGTATCCCTCATACTGGCATATTTCTCTCATCAATTCTGAAGAGAAAGTATTTGTTAAAGTTTTGGCTAATCGGATGGATCATGCCCTTCCCATTTTGGTTCACCTAGGCCAATGCGGCTTCATTCCAGCCTGTAATATGAGAGATTGTATTCATAGATCCAAGGTAGACCTCTCCCGGGCTCATCACCTTCATGGGTCCACAGCATTGCATTTGGTTGACTCTGAGATGGATTTTGATACCCCATTTTCTATCCGTAAGGGCACGCAACAAGGTTGCCCTTTACCTGTTTTATTATTCACCCTGGTGATTGAACCACTGGCACGTCTCATTAGGTGCAATGCTTTTATCCAGGGGTGGTCCTGGAATGGCAGACCGGAGGGACACAACGCGCTGTATGCAGATGATATCCTGGAAATCCTGCAGTTATCCAGGGAGGCCAAGCCCCGACAGGTAAATGAGTCCAAATCTCTGTTGGTCCTTTACCTGGCGATGCAGAAATCTGTGACTGGCGATCCACGATCCTGCCTTTCTTTTAAATACGTAGGTACTTATATATCACGTCACCCGGACTTGGCCTGGAGCCTTAATCAAACTCCTTTGGTTACAATAATGAAGGAGGATCTGTGGAGGTGGGCCCGTCTATCGCTGCAAGTCTTGGGGAGGGTAGATTTGTTCAAAATGATGGTCCTTCTTGATTTCTATGCTTCCTTTTGAACTTCTCCCATCCAATTCCCAAGAAGTGGTTCCAGGACTTTACTTTATCTAGTTGTGCCTTTCTGTGGGCGGGTGGTTGCCCTTGGGTGACATTTGTTACTTACTGTCAATCTCCCCAAATGGGAGGGATGGGTATGGCAGACCTGCATGGCTTATTTCATGGGGGGTGGGTTGATCTGGCCTACCATATGGAAGTGGCCATGCTTGGTCTTGACAGGTTGACAAGCTTGCTCTATGGTGCCCCAATTCCCCAATCCCTCCCTGATTGCACCTGGGTGGTGTTGCTGTGCTGGAGGGCGTTGCAGTGGTTTGTCGGCTGGGATTACCGGCTAAATGGACAGACACCCTTATGGCACTGGACTTGGTTTAATTATACTGTGCATCTGGAGGGCTTTGTGCAGTGGGACAGGATAGGTATCACTCATCTCAGGGACTTGTAAGGTGCCCATGTACGGACTTTCAGAAGCTGCAGGAACAGAATCAAGTATTTTATACCCAGTTTCATAAATACCTGCAGCTGTGGCATGCCCTATAGCTGAATATTCCCTCAGACATGCAGATTCCAGAGTTTAATCCCCTCGATCCCATCAAAGGCAATTGAGGCCAGAATGACCCCACCACAAGTTCCCTATCTCCCCACACACACCTTAGACTGGTCCAGCTTAATTATTTACACGTTACATACATGCCTCCCTTGTGGTTCCACAGGCCCAGCGAAACCTCCTAGGCAGTTGTGCTAGATGTACCCTGTCAGAAGCAGATTTATTTCATGTAGTGTGGTCCTGTCCAGGTCTGGTTCCCTTCTGGAAGGCAATTGAGAGGGAACTGTCAGTAGTCTCAGATTGCCAGATCCTTCTTACCCCAAGGGTGGCTTTTTTGGGGTTGCTGGGTGAAGTGGGGGGCAAACGATGAAATGCATTTTTATTGGGGTTGCAACCCTTATGGCTAAAAGAGATATCACCTGTAAATGGAGAGCCAAGAAACCCCCCTCGACGGCGGAGTGGTGGAGGGAAATGGATTGCTGTGCCCAGTTGGATCGACAGATATATGAGGTCTGGGCTGTCCCAGTAAATTTGCGAAGATCTGGGACAAGTGATGGACATATCACAGCTTAGGTGCGGGGATTGACTGAGAGATGATATTGTTTGTTATAATAATGTTGGCTCAGTGGACTGCATTCTTGTTTCTGTTATGTTTATTATGTTTCCATGCAAAAATCTATGAAAATGTAGTTATAAAAAAATGTTGTATGCAAAGAATTTTGACGAAAACGCTACATAATAACCCAACTAAATAATTGTTATGTACAATGTTATAGGGTCTAAAGATTGTAGGATATTGCTTGTTGTTCATTCAGTCATTACCCCAGTCCATATTCAATACTTAAAGCAATATTCTATCCAATTCGTAATGAAAAATCCCTTACAAAATGGACTCTTCTACAAGTCTCTGTGAGTGTAGGGTAAAACCACTAGCTTAGTGGGGGCTGTTGATTGCAAAAAGTGGTGAGGCAAAAGCAGTAGCATAAGATTAGCCCCCATGTTGTGGTGGGGCTCCCGAGCTCCAGGATGCCCTCTCCAGCACTATGCAAGGGTGGGTGTCCCCTGGAATTATAACTCCTGACTCAGTCCGTGGGGTCAAACTTCCTGCATGTAATTTGCAGAGGGCCCCCTCAAGTTTCGTTATGCCGCTAGGCATTGATTCATGGAATTAAACCATGTAAACCCCAAGTCATTATTGAAGACGCTCTGCATGGGCCTGCACCGCAGACTACAAAATAAAAAAATCCTGCGACTGAACCATTGAAACTTCTGAGTGGGTGTTCCACAAAATAGAATTTCAACAGCACACAATTGGGACTTTCAATTTTTTCTGCCTTAACAGATTAGCAAGTCCAGATCTTTCCAACTTTGCATTCTGGAGCTTGAAGTCCACACTATCTGCTTATAGAAAACAGGGAGCCACATGTATGAAACTTTAAAATAGCGAGTTCCTAATTGCGATTTCCTTCGAATCACATTTAGATAATTGCTATTTTAAATGTACGAAGCTCTTTTGAGTTTCATTTGCAATTCCCCGTGGGTTGCAAAAAGACCTATCTCATGAATATTAATAAGGTAGGCTTTGGTTATCGACCCATTGGGAATTGCTAAAATCACATGGATGGTGGCCTGCTGGGGTCAGCAGACCACTCTGTCTGTGATTGCTTTTAAATAAAGCAATCTTGATTTTTTAAATGCTGCCCGTTTTTCTTAACCTCTTCCCTGCTCTGCACATTCCCCTGCTGTGCTGGGGGGAGGAGGGGCGCGCGCAGTGCTCCCATGCTCATGACGAGCTCAGCTCGTCATGAGCTACAGTGCTCTTGTGCTCATGACGAGCTGAGCTCGTCAAGGCCGCACCTGTTTCTTTAGAACGCTCAGCACAGCAGGGGAATTAGCCCAGCGTGCGAGCGTTCTAAAGGCCATGACGAGCTCAGCTCTTCATGAGCACCGGAGCACTGTAGCTCATGACGAGCTGAGCTCGTCATGAGTATGCAAGGGATTAAAGGAAAACTGGATGCTTTCAAACAAAAATAATGAAAAGTTTTCTTTTGATTTTTTAATAGTAGGCATTGGTCTGAGAGAACACTGCCTGTGCTTAAAAAATGCTTTATCAAATATTTACAAAGGGGAAGGCATCTCTGATAGACCCCTTCCCCTTTGCAACTAGGTTACTGCCAATTTGAAATTGGCATTATATTTGAATGTTTTGCAACTGCATTTCGGTCCCAAAACATTCACCTGTGCCACTGCGATTCGGTATTAGGAAAGGATGCCCTAAACACACCTCTTCCTAATACTTTATTGCAAACCCACATTGCAATTCAGTAACAGGCTACTGAATTGCAATTGGGCCTTGGTACATCCCAAAAAGCTTTCTTGCATCCACAAGACAAATCGGCTCATTTGCAACAGGCAAAAAGGTTTTTACATGTGGCCCAGGTTTACAAGTCCCAAAATGCAAACACAAAAAAAAGCGAACTGGATGAGCTCCCACAAATGATACTGGGAAACATGAGAGTGCTGCACACTTTCAAGGTTATCTGCACACTCATGGAAGCAGGATATAATATAAGCTTTGATTTAACAAAATAATGCATGCTGGGATTTGTAGTCTATGCATTATTATTCTTATAGTCATGATTGATAACAATGATTTTGTTAAAGGAAACTCCAGGGCTGATAAGGGTGACCCAAGGACATAAAACAATGTGACAAGTCCATATACAATACTTCCATAGCTGAACAATTCTTGCCATGAAGACAAATAGTGTCATCCTTTCAAATGCAAACTTGGCTGGCTGCTTTTCCAAACACCCACTTGAAATAGGAGAAGAAAGCAAATTGTTTTCCCAAACAGATGTCACAGAACAAGTGGCAAACTTTTGGGAAAAAAACAGATATACTTAAATGAGAAACTGAAATTGGATACCACCTGGCATCAGAGAACAAGGAGTAGCAATATTTTGCACTCTTCTTAACTCTTCCCTTTCCATTTAAACCAGTGTAGGATGCAGTTGACTGATTCCTAATCCCAACCCGCCCTGAGACAAAATGGGAAAGGGTGGGAAAATTATTCTTGAATGATATTCATCCTCCCACAGACTGAGGTGAACAGTGAAACACCTGAGGTTAATTCTACAGAACTGCCAGAAAGAGGAAGAGAATGTGGAACAACATCATATGGGATCTGAAGCATAATGAGGGCTACATGTACATACGCCCTACTTATGCTACCACACGCAATAGTCACAGACTCAGACCTGTAGTGCAGCTACTTAAAATGTCTGACTGCCTGTCTGTCTATCTTAGAGCAAAGCAGTCGGACATGAGGTACATTAACAATTTCTGACTTTATTTATCACAGAATACATGAAGTAAAAGGGCCACAAAGTGGATGGGCGGGACCCCAACAGTCTCAGGCAGCAGCTGCTGCTGCGCCAGTTAACGCCATATCACAGGGTTCCCTTTAGGCTGGTGTGGACTTTTGAGCCAACAACACATTGGATTGTGGGCCATATCGTTGACATTTTTGTTTTGTTTTTGTCAGCCTACGGCATAGCATTTACAGGGCTATTGGCCAAGAGACATGGTGAATTATACTGTTGTGCAGTTCCTAGGAGTGCCCAGGACATTCGCGTTTTGGATAACCTAAACTTAGGGCTTGGTGTCTCAACCACTTCGGGACACCCCCACAGGATATGTCAGTCATTAGACCAGCTAGCTCTACAGTGCCACTGCTACCCCTCTGTATACTACAGTGGTGTAGGTAGTTTTTGTCAACCACTGATCATGACAATCCTGATTCCTTATGGATCGTAGAAAACAGTACAGTACTTTTCGCTCAGTTACTCGTGCTTACTTATTCTTAGAAAATACACAGGAAAGTGATTAGGACATTTCAGTAAGTATTTATTGGTTCAGCGACAAACTGGTATAAAACATATGTGCTTCGACAATCAGGAGACAGAAGCACATGAAAGAGATTGCTAATACCAATATAGTAAAAATTAGATACATTTCTACCATAGTGCTAATAAGATGAAAATAAGTAGTTCAGATAAAAACAGTAGCACCTGCATATTCCTATAATGCACGCCCTAAGTAATTTCCCTAAATGTACATAGCCTAGATATGGGTGTGCTGCATGTATATGCGTGTATGTAGCCAAGAATTCCCTAGGGAAGAACCAGCCCCCTCACCTGATGGTTTAGAAAGAAGGACTACTGCATCGAGGATGACACCCCTCAAGGGATGTTAGACCGCTGCGTGTCGAAGATACAGCATACAGGACCCTATGTCAGCTTGGAAGGATCGCTCCTCTAATTTGTAGGGGGGAGAGAGGGTCTTTTATACGGAAGTGATTTTTTTCTAGAATTTATATGTTTTTATGGATGCTTTGAAAACAATCATAAATGTTTTGAAATATTCTAAACAAATGAGTTCATACACAGCTGGCTGTTGGACAAGGATGAAAAAAGGGGTGGCCCTTATACAGAATAATTCTGCTGTGCCTGTGGGCATGTTTATGTACGTCAAGTACAGGGATTATTATAGAGTACAGAGAGCCTGGTGTTGAAGAGACAGGAGCAAGCTACTAGGTAAAAGGTCACATGTTTTGAATCGTTATTGTCGTGTGGATGTGACAATGTATGAAAAATGGGGTATACATGACAGGCCTATCCTAAAGGAAATGACAATACCTTCCAGACATGGGGTCTGTTGGGAGTGGAGGGTGAAATGGAGTGGCTGCTTATTCCATCTAGGTTATATAACAACAAGGGAACCCTCTAGGTAGTTAAGGACCTGGGGTAGCAAATTTAGTGAGACAACAACGGTCCTTAACTTATCTAGTAAACAAACATCAATGAATTATAGTCAACAATGTGTACTATAAGAAAAAGAAAAAGTGTCCAGCCGGACACATTATTTAATCAATGTAAGGAATAAAAAGATTTTGTGAACAAAAGTATACAGTGGGATACAAACCTGTATCTAATACACAAAGGACAGAAATGAAAGAGGACAAAGGGGAATACTTTCAGGCAAAAAAGAAGAAAAAGGATGCAGGTATACAGTTGGGAATAAACAAAGCTGTCCTTAAATAGTAAGCACACGATTGGCAACACAATCGAAAACTTGTGTGTAATATTTTACATGTCGACGGCATTTCGATCCTTAAAGCAACAATACAAGGATCAGTACCAGCACTAGAAAATGAATGCCTGAATATAAGATTACTTAACAAGCCTGTTGAAAAATGGTGGGAGAAAAGGCAAAAAGAACTTGTTTAAGAAAAGGTGGAATATATAAGAGAACACACAACTGTATTGTTACTTAATATGTCTTCTGACCATGCATTTTAAGAGGGAGACTTGTGGTAGTTCCATGCATTATTTCAGTGAGGGGAAAAACAGTCATAGAGAGGCCAATAACAGAACTATACGTGAAAGGGTAACAATTACTTTCGGTGGTATTTTTAGCAATGCTTATAGCATGCTTCTCGGGATCTGACTGGCGTGAAACATGGAGTATAACAAGCGGTGTGGGGTGAGGGCAAGATGTAATTGTGAATGAACTAAATCTCACCACAGAGGCTAGTCAATGGTGGGGGCAATGCCTCTAATAGGGTGGCCGACTAAAGTTACAGCCTGAAACAAAGGGATCTTGCGAGAAACTGGAAGGGATGGACTGATGGTTAGGGCCATGGTGACTTGGAGTGATTTTTGGACGTAGTGGGGTCAGCGATTTACCTGGTAAATGTCAAGAGTCCATTCCAGTGGGGGGAAGGATCGGCGTCAGGGGATTGCTGGCAGTAAAATAACAGAGTAAGGGAGTGCCCCGGGAGCAACCATCGTCGTGAACAGTTCACTCGTAAATATTGTCAATGCGAGAAATACCTGGTTGTAATGAGGAAAATTCCACAAACAGAGGGTTCTGCTGGGATTCGACCCGATGGGTCTGCAGGGTTGCGGGGCGATGCCAGGAGGGAGAAATTAGTGGAAAGAAAGCGGGAACGTTGTCCCGATTGGTCTGTGCTGGCGAGGGGTAATGCCTATTAGAAGGAACACATACCAGCATCAGTCAGAAGCTAGTAAATCATACTTGCAGCAGTGGTTGCCAGAGGAACAAGGATACTATACTCTTACCTCAATGTCCAGTGGGCAAATGCCTTGGGGTTGCCGGGCGTAGTAGTGACGGCAGGAGCGACATTGGGAAGGCATGATGGCCGGGTAAAAATAGACAGCCCGGTTGGCGGCCATCTTGGGTGAGGGGAAGGCCAACGCTGAACAGGAAGTGTGGCAAAAGGGTAGCCGAGGAGGCAGCCATCTTGGGTGGGGAGATTACTTGGGGTGGAACTGATTATGTAGAACGGGGGGAGCTTGGTAAAGTGCTAGGGTTAGTCAATAAGTGAATGTGGAATGGGTGACAATCATTACATGTAAAACATTAAAAAATGCACGATTTTGGCACATAACATGACTACATTTGTTCATTGTTAAGGTATAAAACCAAAAACAGAGTACTTAGAGGAGAGAAGTCCTATCCTCGCTCCTGTTGAGCCCTGTTCTAATACTGTCCATTAGAATGATCATTTTCAGTTCTTCTTTGTTCAATAGGAGGGCCATATCGCCGCTGCGGGGGTGTAGTTTGAGGGCTTTTAGGACAGTCCATTTAATGTCATTCTCATTGTGCCCTTCTTTCAAAAAATGTTCCACAAGAGGTGCATTGGCGGTTTTGCATCGCACCCTACTTCGGTGTTGTCCAATCCTGTTTTTGATTTTCTGTTTCGTCTGGCCAACATAGACTTTGGAGCATGGGCATTGAAATAAATAGATAACATTCCATGTGGATCACTGACATAATACCGATGTAAAAAATATAGAACTACAAAAATATCGAGTAAAAAATATAGAATACAAAAATATCGAATCCCTATCTCCAAAAAGGTAAGTACAAAAATATTGAATCAAAAATATCGTTGTAAAAAATATAGATATTCAAAATATGAAATTTTTTAAATATCTTAAAAGTAATTTACAATTAATATAATAATAAATATAATTAACTTAAACATACTTAAAATACTTAAATAAACTTAAAATTAATAAATAATTAATGTAACTTAAAAAAAAGTAATAATAATAATTTTATTACAAATATATATATATGAACATAATATTAACAAAAAATATAAAATATTTTTACCGTAGGATAACGAGAGGGTTAAATTACTATTACCACTCCAGTGAGTGCAACAGTAGAGAAACATTGGATAGCGTAGGGGTAAAATTACTATTCCTACTCCAGAGAGTGCAACAGTAGGGAAAGCGTTCGATAGCGTAGGGGTAAAAATTACTATTCCCACTCCAGTGAGTGCAACAGTAGGGAAAACGTTGGATAGCGTAGGGGTAAAAATTACTATTCCTACTCCACAGAGTACAACAGTAGGAAAAGCGTTGGATAGCGTACGCATAAAATGTACTATTCCCACTCCAGTGAGTGCAACAGTAGGGAAAGCATTGGATAGCGGAAGGGTAAAAATTCCTATTCCCACTCCCGAGAGTGCAACAGTAGGGAAAGCATTGGATAGCGTAGAGGTAAAAATTACTATTCCCACTCCAGAGAGTGCAACAGTAGGGAAAGCGTTGGATAGCGTAGGGGTAAAAATTACTATTCCCACTCCAGTGAGTGCAACAGTAGGGAAAGCGTTGGATAGCGTAGGGGTAAAAATTACTATTCCCACTCCAGAGAGTGCAACAGGAGGGAAAGCGTTGGATAGCGTAGGCATAAAATGTACTATTCCCACTCCAGTGAGTGCAAAAGGAGGGAAAGCATTAGATAGCGGAAGGGTAGAAATGACTATTCCCACTCCAGAGAATGCAACAGTAGCGAAAGCATTGGATAGCATAGTGGTACAAATTACTATTCCCACTCCAGTGAGTGCAACAGTAGGGAAAGCATTGGATAGCGTAGTGGTAAAAATGACTATTCCCACTTCAATGAGTGCAACAGTAGGGAAAGCGTTGGATAGCGGGAGAGTAAAAATTACTGTTCCCACTCCAGACAGTGCAACAGTAGGGAAAGCATTGGATAGCGTAAGGTTAAAAATTACTATTCCCACTCCAATGAGTGCAACAGTAGGGAAAGCGTTGGATTCCGGGAGAGTAAAAATTACTATTCCCACTCCAGAGAGTGCAACAGTAGGGAAAGCATTGGATAGCGTAGGGGTAAAAATTACTATTCCCACTCCAGTAAGTGCAACAGTAGGGAAAGCGTTGGATAGCGTAGGGTTAAAATTACTATTTGCACTCCAATGATTGCAACAGTAGGGAAAGCGCTGGATAGCGTAGGGGTAAAAATTACTATTCCCACTCCAATGAGTGTAACAGTAGGGAAAGCGCTGGATAGGGTAGGGGTAAAAATTACTATTCCCACTCCAGAGAGTACAACAGTAGGGAAAGTAAATACTTCATATATGAATAAAAATAAATTAAATATTAATACAAATTACAAATATTTTAAAATAATTAACAATTTTATATAATATATTAATTAATCAATTACAAATACGAATGAAAAATATTTTCTATAAAAATTTACCTACTAATACAAATTATTTACTAATTAACAATAAATTAATTAACAATTAAAAAATAAAAAAATGACAACAAAAATAACCAATAATTACATTTAAAAGTGTAATTATTTAAAATTAAATTTTTTCCCACCCTATTCCCCTATAAACCTACAACCCACTACTGAAAAGAAATTAATAAAATTAACATAACTACCAATTAATCAATGAATTAAAATTAATTACCAATTATATTTTAATTATTTACCAATTAATAATTAATTAGCAATTAATTCAAAATACCAACAAATAAATTAACATATTTAATTAATTATAATTAAATTACTTCCCACCCTATTCCCATATAAACCCACAATTCGCTACATAAAATACATTATTATAATTAACATAATTATCAATTAATCAATGAATTGAAATTAATTACCAATTGTATTTTAAATAATTACCAATTAATAATTAATTAACAAATAATTCAAAATAAATACCAATAAATAAATTAACATATTTAATTAATTATAATTAAATTACTTCCCACCCTATTCCCCTATAAACCCACAACCCGCTACAGAAATATATTATGCAACAGTTAAATACCATCAAATTAATTAATTAAAATAAATTATACAATAAATATACACTTTTCATACATATAGTAACATAAAAAACACTTTAAAAAATTGATATTAACTTACTTACCTCAAATTCGATATTTTTGTTGTCTATATTCTGTCCATTCTATATTTTTGTTGTCTATATTCTATCCATTCTATATTTTTGTTGTCTATATTCTGTCCATTCGATATTTTGTCCATTCTATATTTTGAATTCGATATTAATGCTATTCTATTCGATATTTTTGTAGTCTATATTCTGTCCATTCGATATTGTGTCCATTCTATATTTTTAATTCGATACTAATGTAACTCGATATTTAAAACTCGATATTTTGAGTGTATACCATCCCATGTATTATAGTTTGTAAATGCATGACAGTTGATTTGCACATTATTAAAAATGAAGGATTTGCCTTCCAAAGTGTATTCACATACATTGCAAGCGCCGCATTTTGCGTGTCCCACCAAGGGGATCGGGCTCCAATGTGCATCTAATGTATTGCGCTGGGCTAGAGTAGGAAGTGCGGCTCTTACCAAATGGTTTTTAAGATTAGAACTTTTGCGGAATGCAAAAATAGGGCGCTCTATGTTAAGAGCTCCTGCATTGAGAAAAGGCCAATGCTTAAGTATTGATTGCCTTAAATTATTGGAAACTGGGGAAAAAGTTGTGACGCATGGAATTTTGGAATTTTTTTCTTTGGGTTTAGAGCTGAGTAAAACCTCTCTTGGGCAATACCAAGCTCTTTTTAAGGCATTATGGACCAGTCTTTTTGGATAACACCTCTCCTTTAATTTGACCGACAGCGTGGATGCCTCACTGAAATTATATTCTTTGGCAAAACAGTTTCTTCTAATTCTCAAAAATTGAGAATTTGGTAATGAGTCCCTGAGGGCCCTGGGGTGGTTGCTGGAATAACTGAGCAATGTATTGCGTTCAGTTGGTTTATGGTACAATTTTGTGTGAAGACTGCCTTCAAGGTGGTAGATAGTGAGGTCTAAAAAAGCTATGGATGGTTTGTCAACAGTACTAGTAAATGTGAGGCCGCAGAAGTTATTGTTCAGCCAATGAATGAATTGGTGTAGGGTGTCTGGATTATTGCGCCAAATGAGAAATATATCATCAATATATCTTCTCCAGATGGTTATACCCGATAAAAAGGGGTTAGTGGCTGACAGTATGGTATTGGTTTCAATGGATTCCATAAACAAAATAGCCAGATTTGGGGCAAAAATAGCCCCCATAGATGTACCTTTTACCTGAAGAAAATATTGATTTTCAAACAAAAAGAAATGTTTGGTGAGACATACCTCCAATAATTGGAGGATGAAAATGGAAGGTACTCGGTGTGGTCGTGGTCTGGACTCTAATATTCTTTGGATCACAAGCATGACACTAGTCTGAGGAATGTTTGTATATAGTGATTCAACATCAATTGTGCAGAGTAAGTCAGTGTCCTCATTAAAAGGATATTGCTCAATCAAATTTATCATAGACATACTGTCTCACACATAGCATTAAGTGGTTGGCACACATTCTTTGATAAAATAGTCCACATAGTGTCCGAGGGGCTCAAGAATAGTTCTGTTATCGGCCTCTCTATGACTGTTTTTCCCTCACTGAAATAATGCATGAAACTGTCACAAGTCTCCCTCTTAAAATGCATGGTCAGAAGACATATTAAGTAACAATAGAGTTATGTGTTCTCTTATATAGTCCACCTTTCCTTAAACACGTTCTTTATGCCTTTTCTCCCACCATTTTTTAACAGGCTCGTTACGTAATTTTGTATTCAGTCATTCATTTTTAGTCCTGATGATGATCCTTGTATTGTTGCTTTAAGGATCGAAACGCCGTCTACATGTAAAATAGTTACACACAAGTTTTCCATTGTGTTGTTAATCGTGTGTTTACTATTTAAGGACAGCTTTGTTTATTACTAACTGTATACATGCATCCTTTTTCTTCTTTTTTGCCTGAAAGTATTCCCCTTTGTCCTCTTTCATTTCTGTCCTTTGTGTATTGGATACAGGATTGTATAAGTAAACCAGCAGGTTAAAGAAGAGGGTCTCAGGGCATGTTTAGAGACCACAGCATAGACATAACCCCGATTAACCAAACATGTAACAACACACTGAATGACTATGGGTCTGTGAGAACATCTTAAAGACCTGATAAAGGTGTGACCAGATTATAAAAAGAAGAAGAAATCATACCTGTGTATACTATAAGCAAAACATGGTATCACCAGGGTGTAAAAAGTACCCATCAGTACCCATCCAGTACCGCCCTTTTCATCATTTGGGTTCTCCCTACACCAGGGAGAGTATGTTGGCAACCACTAGATGTTATCAGTGATTGCTGCCAATCAATTGAGAATGGTACATATGATGTGGGAGGTACAAGGAGACAAAGATGTATTAGGGTAACTGGCATGCAGTGCGGGAATTTGTGAAAGTGTGAGGAAAAGTGCATGTATAAAATTGGAGAGTAGAGAGAAAATATTTTATTAGGTGCCTCCCAAACTTCCAAATCTTAAAAAACAGTGCAAAAAATAAAGCAGATTTACAAAATAGCTGCTTATTTTAGATGTTGGTCGACATGTTTCAGCATATCTGGAGTTTTCCACTTCTTCCGTCAGGACCATTCGCTACTGCAAAAGTGAAAGAGATATAAAAAATAAACTAATAACCATATCACCTGATATTTTAGGTCATGTAAAGTCCTCCTCTTGGAAACTGCTTATTACAGGCCAGAAGAGAAGTCACACCCGAACAGGACATAAAAGAGAACAGAGAGAAGATGTCAACAGTGTTCAGTACATCTATCAGTAGCTAGACTATGTCTCAAGCTTACTTATTAATAATGACAGGATATTTGCATTACCCCTTGATTGGCATCAGAACCTGCTTACCTGTTAGGTAGGAGGACAAGCATCACCTCACCTGGCTGCAGCTCAGGTAAGTGGAGCACCGCTCTACTGAAAAGGGAAGAAACAATTACTCAAAGAACACTCCGATAGAAGGACTCCAATAGGAGTGGATCGAAGAAACTACATACAAAACTGTTAAAAAGAGTGCATATTGAATCATGATTCAATTTCTAAACTTCATTAGTATTATCAGCATTAGATGTTTTTATTCACGTGGACTGTGAAAGAAATAGGCTCATAGGGTCTCTAACATCTAGTTTTTGAGGTCAAAGCAGTTGACTGGTCCACTCGGTTTCCCAAGAGAAAAGGTTGCATTCACGTTATGTGACACAGTGTATTCCCCTCTCCGCTTTACAGTTGAGCACGACAAGCACCAACTGCCATTGCTGGATCTCCTGATAAGAACTACACCAACAGGTTTACAATCAGAACTTTGCAAGAAACCCATGGCCCCGAACTCATTACTGAGCTACGACAGTTGCCATCCAAGAGCCTTGAGAAACAATCTGCCTATTGGTCAATTTTTGAGGATCCAAAGGAACTGTTCAAGCAGAGACTTATTCAAGAAACATGCAGAAAACCCGAAGGACCAACTTTTTGCTAGAAAGTACCCCAAGAAAATCATTCCATACGCCTCTTCTTCTATCACAGGCATGGCTAAATTGGGATCCCTAGTAACAAGCGCGATATCATCGGCGTATGCTAAGATTTTAGTATTATGATTGCGTATTTGAATCGGGGGTATTGATGCAAGGTTCTCCAGCCATCAGATGAATGGATCAATGTATATTGCGAAAAGAAGAGGGGAGCAAGGGCACCCCTGCCTTGTCCCTCTCGAAATCGCAAAATTCTCTGATAGAAACCCATTAACCAATACCCTGGCGCTTGGTTTATTGTAGAGCCTTTGGGTAGCCTTGATGAATCTGTTAGTGATTCCACAATGAGACATTGCAGCCCATAAAAATCTCCGGGAGACCCTATCAAACGCCTTCTCTGCGTCCAGCAGAATAAGCACCATAGGGTCTACTGTTGACTCCGTATAATCAAATAGAGAGATTACCCGTTGTATATGGTCAGTTGTTGACCTTCCTGGTATAAACCCATGCTGGTAATATGATACTACTTTATTTATTTTTGGTGCAAGTCTAGTTGCTAAAAGTTTCGTGTAGATTTTGGAATCACCGTTGATCAATGTAATAGGACGGTAAGATCCTAAATCAAGAGGGTTTTTATTTTTTTTCAGGAACACCACAATCTGAGCCTCTAACCATGAGGCCGGTGAGCTATCCCCCTGAAATATATGAATAAAGAGTTCTGCCATTATCCTTTTTAATTGGTCAGCAAATTTCTTATAGAATTCTGTATGAATCCCGTCCAATCCTGCCGCCTTTCCATTAGCTAGCGAATTTAAAGAATTGAGAATCTCAACCCAAGTAGGTAAATCATCCAGTATATCCTGGTCTTCTTTTTCAAATCTAGTCCCTGGGATTGTATTTAGATATAAATCAGGGTCCCCCAGACCCACAGTAGGTTCTGTGTATAGATCTTGATAAAATCTCTGGAATGATGCCCTTACTTCAGATGGTTCCGATGTTAAGCCTAATCTTGGATCTTGAATTTCTTTTATAATGCCTGTTGATATCTCCTCTCTTATACATACTGCCAATTGATGTCCAACCTGTTCACTTAGCTCATATACTTTCTCTTTGTGTAATGGTGCTTTGATGATGGCTTTTTCCACTAATATTTCTGATATAAGATTCCTAGCTACGGCTACCTAAGTCAAAATATTATCTATCGCCTGGCCCTGTTGTGTTGCTATAATCAAGTCCTTCTCAATTTTACTCAGATTTTCTTGTAATGCTGCCATATGTAGTTTACCTTCCCTATTTGATCTGATTGAAATTTGCAGTGTCTTGCCCCTTTTGCCGGCCTTCAGGGCGTCCCACACTATTGCAATAGGCGCACTACCCAAATTGTCCTCGATAAATCCCGGGATCCACCCCCTCATGTGTTGACAATAGTTTTCATTCTTCAATAATGCCCTCTCAAATGTCCAGTTCATAAATGGACGGCTAGTCTGGGTGCATAATAAGTTCAACATTAATGGATTATGGTCCGACAGTACACGTGGAAATTTTTCTATCGAACATAAAGATTTCAATGAGTTCGACATAAACATATAGTCTAACCGTGCATGTCGGGAATGAGGATATGAATAAAAGGTGAATCCGGGATCTCCATTATAATTATGTTGCCACCCATCTATTAGACCATGTATAATGCACAAATCTTTTAGTGCTTGGAAGACTCTTGGTTTCCTACCATGATATTTGTATTCAGGACCAATTGTCCAATCCCCTGGCAGATGCAAGTTGAGATCCCCGCAGATGATCAGGGGTAGGGGCCAGTGTGTTAACTCGTTGGATATATCAATCAGCATCTCTGGTTCTTTAATTGCCCATCTACCGAATTTATCAGACAACACTCTATTGAATTGGAGCCCCCCCTTTTGCTAAAATCGCCACCCCCTTAGTTCGTACACCCTGTGTTGAAGCAATAATAAGTTTATACCCTAGTGTTTCAAGCAAATATTGCTGAGATCCTTCAATGTGTGTCTCTTGCATACAGACAATGTTAGCTTCCATTGATTTCAACCCCACTGCGACCTTCTGCCTTTTTTTAATATCATTGAGGCCACATATGTTAAGTGAGACTATTTTTAGTTTAGCCATATTGTTATTAGAGCTATTATGGATCGTCTAATGTCCTGAAAATTGTATATTTGTCTGTCTCTATACCCCATGGCAATGTCTTTTCCAACCTCCCTGTGCTCGAAAACCCTTGGTCTTGTGCCCCCCTTTCTCCCTCAACCCCTCCATTGCCTCCCCCTCCCCCTCCCCCCCTTACCATCCTATGAGGCTTTCCGAGTCCCCGGGTACCCAGGTGTGGGCATATGTGTGGTCAGAGCGCCTCACCGCACCACGTGGGCTGGCCCTATATGCTTGATTTTAACGGGTGGGGTCAATTATGAAATTAGACATTGACCCTGAGGCTTTATGAGAAAACAAAATATATATACCATATTTTAGTTCACAGTTTTTTAAAGTTTTCCCCTCCCCCACCCCTTCTGATTACTCCCCATGCTTATATACTTATAGTCAAGTTGCTGAATTGTCAATTCCCCCTTTTATTTCTTCTTTTTTTTTTGTTATTATTTTTTCAAATTTCCTTTCCCAGTCTCTGAAATTTCTCTCAGGTAAGCTTCGGCTTGGATTTCGCTTATGAAGCTTCTCGTTGATCCCTTGTATACTATTTTCAATCGGGCCGGATGTTGCAGGAAGACTGTCGCTCAAATTTTTTCAAAGGGCATGAATAATTGTCTCATTCTCCACCTTCTCTCAACGGTGGCATGGGCAAAATCTGGTCTGGCAAAGAACATAAAGTCTTTGTGTGCCCTCTGCTTTGTAGGCCTTGCCAGATCATAGATGGCTTTTCGTAGGAGGAAGTTCCCAAAGTGGACCAGCATAGCCCGAGGATATTGGCGTGTCTTTTGAGAATGTTTGGGTAGTGTCAAAGGAAATCGATGGGCACGCTGGATTTCTCTATCCATATCCCAGGTGTCAAGTTCCGGGAAGGCTGATTTTAGTAGATTGATCATCGAGCCCCTTGGGTTATTACCCTCAAAGCCTTCTGGTATTCCAAGGAGCCTCAGGTTATTTCTTCTCGATCTATTTTCGTGATCTTCAACTTTCATCATGAGGTCCTTTATAATTCCATCATGCTCTTTCTCCTGTTTTTGCAGCTTAATTACATCAGTTTCCAAATTTTCTGCACGTACTTCGACTGAGGCCATTCTATCTGAGATTTCAGTACAGATATTGCCCACCTTTTTAATTGCCCCTTGCAGTTTTTCAATGGCAACATGATTCCTTTGGGTATCTTTTTTAATGTTCTTATGAAAATTATTAATGGAGTTCGGCACTTCGCTTAACGAGGGCTTGGCCATCGTTCCTGAGCTCCGTCTATTTCCAGTTTGTTTTTGATTTCTCCCTTCTGCCTCATCCAGGCTGCGCTGATGAAGGTGTTCTACTTCTCCCGTTGATTTTAAGGTCTGACTTTTTCGTATGGGTTTAAGTCTTGCTCTTGCCTGGTCAGTGTTGCTACCGGGATCTGTTGTCTCTTCATTTGTTACGTAATGTAAATGTAAATTGATACTTGTATAGCGCACTACTCACCCGCAAGGGTCTCAAGGCGCTTGTACGAATACCGCTGTGGAACCCATCCTGGCTTTCCCTGTGAGGGGTCCACTCCTGGGCACCCCCAAGGTGGAGGCCAAGCATCCTTAGCGTTGAGGGGGCCGTTGTGGAGATTAAGCAAGCTATTGCCCAGAGTTGCAGAGTGGGACTCCATGATTGGAATAGGCACCGAGGCGAGAATTATCTGGTCCGTGGAATTTTTGAGCCCAAGACCCGCCGAGGCGGGGAATTGAACCCTGGTCCCGGGCTAGACCTCTGCATCAGGGTCTGCCGCTCTAACCATTGAGCCACACTTCTCCACTTCTCTACGTTACATCTTCTTTTGTCTCTTGCCCTCTTTTTTGCCAGTTTTTTCCTTGAGTTCGTGAGTTGACTGGTTTCACTAAATTTTCTGGACTCATTGGAGTCTACAATCTCCGAGGTTGCTGCATCTGGTATTTGTTCATCATTTGTTTCACTTGCTTCGCTTGTTTCGCTAGACGTGGACATCCCCGTTTCATATAGGTCTGAGTCTGAGTCCGATTCCTCAGTAAGTACGGTATTTCCTAGCTGTAGCATTGTCCCAGGGGAAGATATTTGCACACGGGGAGAGGAAGAGGTTTGCTCATGGCTCAATACTCCCCTTGAATACTTAGGGAGATTCTCTCTTTTCTTAATTTGATCGCTTTGCTCGTTTGTGGTTGTGATTATAGTTGTATTTATAGGTATAGGTGTCCTACTCTCTTCATTTCCCCGGATTGGGTCTAATATCTGGTTTCCTGATTTCGGGCCTTGGACCTTTTTTTCCGCCTCCACACTGATTTGCTCCAAAGGCACACCAGAGTCATCCCCACAAATACCACTCACATTGCCTGCCATATTGCTCTGTAGTTTTTCAATTTTTGCAGAGTTGCTTGGTCCTTCCTTGGCTAGCGGACTAAAGATGTTAGAAATCCTAGGCTATGAAGAAGCTGGGAGTCCAGTGTTTTTCGCGGCAGCTTTCAGATTTTTTTATTGTTTGTAGCCTCTGTGCTTTTTTAGCCATTAGTTCCATGTTTGCGTTGTCCTCTGTATCTCTCCCCTTCTCTTTCTCTTTCTCATTCTCTTTCTGTTTCAGTTTTTCCTTTTCCTTGACTTTTTCCGGGTTTTTATTTTTATTTTTATTCTTGTCTCTCTCGTTATATTCAGCACTCTCCACATTATTCTCCTTAGCTTTAGATCCTCTAAGCTTTAGATCCTCTAGTTTCAGGTCGCCTTTGTATGTCCTTAGTTTTCTGCGGGGTAGGGTTTTTTGTGCTTTGTGTGCTTTTGGTGTCTTCCCGGCTCCCCAGACTTTCCGGGCTCTCTGTGCTCTCTGGGATTTCAAGGGTCTGTACCTGCCTCTCCAGCTGTGTCTGCATCTCATGCGTATCTTGCATATCTTGAATGACCAGGGCTTCCCCTTCTCCTCTTTCTTGAATAAGCTGTGATGGGCTTTGCTCTGTTTCTGCCCCTATTCAGTTATTCCCAGCGATATTCCCAGCCATACCCTGCATTTGTATTGGTACTTGCACCTGACTCTGTAGCCGGTTTTGACCCTTTGTTTTTCTGGAGGGATCTGGTGTCTTTCCTATTGAACTTTTGTTTAATAGAACTTTCAAATCTGTCCAGGCCCTTTTTTTAGACACAGTAATTGATCTGCTATGACTCTCAATAGTGTTCCAGTTCATATTGGTTGCATGGATTTTGAGTTGTAGTTTGATCGTGATCGCAAAATTGGGGGCGATATCTGGGTCTAATAGGGAACCCAGCCCCCTCCACTTCTCTACTTTCTCCTCTGTTCCTGTTCCTATATCTGTACCACGCTCCCGTTCCTGCTGTTGTTGTCGTTGTCGCCTGCTTGGTTGCGTCCTCGTTAGTTCCCTTTCGTCTCGCATTCGCAATCGCTACCACTTGCTTTCTTTCTCTGCTGAGGTGATTAGCTATTGGCTCTGCTGTTAACCCTGCACCCTGCGCTCTGCGCTCCTGCTGCGTCTCCTTGGCAACAAGGCACGCAACGAGGCACGAGTGGCTTTAAGATGTCTCGTAGCAAGTCAGCAGATGACGAGAGAAAAGAGAAGGTCGATGACAGGTGCAGAGAGCAGTGAGATGATGATATGGCACCAAGAGCAATGAGCGCGATGAGCATTGAGCAACAGGAACCAATGCAGGACCGAGGCAGGACCGAGGTAGGTGGGCGGGGACATCGAATAAAGATAATCAAGTCTCTCAGTTTTCTCACCCCCAAATAAAAAAAACACAGGGCGCCAATTATTCCGCTGCAGTTTTAGTTCACTGTACGCTGTAACCGCTGTAACCGCTGTTATCAGCCTCGCTCGTGTTTGGGCGTCCTCGAGGCTTAGGTCAGAGCTCCCCCCGCAGCACAGGCAGGGTTTTACAGGATTTGAGTCAAGGACTTTTCAAGCAAGGGGAGAAAGTTAATTATCTTTGAATCTTGTATTCATACTCTACACTCTATAATCAGTAATAACCACCATCAACTGCCATCGCCACCGCCTTATCAACTTGCAAATCAGTACTCACAGTTCCGAGGTTTATCGGTTTATCGGTTTGACGGCTTGTCGGCTTGCCAGCTTGTCGGCTTGTCGGTTTGTAGAAGGGTGGTTGTAATTACGATTACAGTCTCATGCCTCCTTCTCTATGCCTCCTTTCTCTATGTCTAGCCGTAGTAGTAGTAGGAGAGTAGCTGCAGCTGTAGCTGTAACTCCCTCTGTCCTGGTCCTTCAGCTCACTCGCTCGCCGTTCTTACAATCTTATTGTAACACTCAGTCCCAGCTTTGTTGCAAGCTCAGTAATTCTTAATATTCTCAGCTTCTGTTTCGGGGCTTCAAGGTTTCAGTTTTTTCAGTTTTTCAGTTTTTTTTTCCAATTGAAATTCAACTTAAATCGCTCAGCAATATTGCAGCACAGCATCTCTTAAGCATGTATCTCCAGCATGGGTAAATCGCATGGGTAAATCAAGATGATAGGGCCGTGGCTCACGGAGGGATCCTGCTGCTTTGACCTCTCACTCCGACGCCATCTTGCCTCTACAATCAGTTCCAAATGGCCCCACTCTCCAATTTTATACATGCACTTTTTCCCATACTTTCACAAATTCCCGCACTGCATACCAGTTACCCTAATACAACTTTGTCTCCTCGTTCCTCCCACACCATATGTACCATTCTCAATTTATTGGCAGCAATCACTGATAACATCTAGTGGTTGCCAACATACCCTCCCTGATGTAGGGAGAACCCAAATGATGAAAAGGGCGGTACAGGATGGGTACTGATGGGTACTTTTTACACCCTGGTGATACCATGTTTTGCTTATAGTATACACAGGTGCGATTTCTTCTTCTTTTTATAAGCTGGTCACACCTTTATCAGATCTTTAAGATGTTCTCACAGACCCATAGACATTCAGTGTGTTGTTACAGGATTGTATCCCACTGTATACTTTTGTTCACAAAATCTTTTTATTCCTTACATTGATTAAATAATGTGTCCGGCTGGTCACTTTTTTTCTTATAGTACACATTGTTGACTATAATTCATTGATGTTTGTTTACTAGATAAGTTAAGGACCGTTGTTGTCTCGCTTATTCCCTCTAGGGCAGCAGCCTCTATTTTGAAAGCTCAGCCTATATTCAGCAAATGTTTTCCATTTCCTCTACAGGGCATATTTTGTTTGAGGTGAGCAATGAATACATTAGACTCCCACTTAGTTTCTACATGTCAACTGCACAGCGCCAGTGTCTAGTGACATCATCCCTTGTCAGTGCCCCACCATTGTGTCTCCCTGTTAATGTGAGCCTAATTTTTTCACATCATATGCATGTCAGTCTTCGTTATTTATGCTGTTGTCCTGTGTCAGACCCCCATGGCCGCTTGAGCTACTGTCGATATCCCAGGGTCAGGGTACCTATATCAGCCTGCCACTCGTCGCTGAAGGTGAATGCATCAATGTCTGTGTCCACATGTCAGATTGTGCTCCTGTGTTCCAGTAGCAATACGCTACTTTGTGTGTCTTATTAGCAATGTCATTGTGTCACCATATCTGATTTGATTTGATTTGATTTGATTTGTGCATTTGTAAAGCGCGCGATTGCCCATAGGCGTCTTGGCGCTGTGATTTGACTCTGACTCTTGAGGTTTTTAATTTAGGGATATGCAGAGAACAGCCACGTTTTTACTTGCTTTCTGAAAGATATCAGTGATGGACTAGTTTTTATATCTAGCGGTAGTTTGTTCCAGATTCTCACTTCTAGTGCTCCAATATCCTAGTATCAGTGTCCCCATCCCAGTTTCCCAGGGTCAGAATCCTAATGTCAGTGTCCTAATATCAATACATTTATGTCAGTGCACCTGCATCATTGTCCCATTGTCAAAGTCATTATCTCACTGTCAAGTTCCTCAGGTCAGTTTTCCTTTATCTATTTTCGTATGTCAATGTTCAACTATCTGTGTCCTTTCAGCAGTGTCCCACTTTCAATATCAGTATCTCCATATCTGTTTCATTGTCGTTGTACAATATCCTACTGTCAGTTTTTCATTGTCTTTGTTGGTGTTTTCATGTCGGTTTCCCATATCATTTTTAACGTTTTTGTGTCTGCATACCTGTTTTATTGCCCTTGTGGTAGGTTTCAGTCAACCCATGTAACCTTTCCCTGTGCCTCAGAGTCAATGTTCCAATGTCAGGTTCTAATTAATTTTGTCAATGATCCCTAGTAAAATTCAGGGGTCATGAGTCAGCGTCTGAGTCGTCAAAGTCTCAAATTAAGTGTCCTAGAGTCAGTGTGGCATTAAGACAAAATATTGAGTTGTAAATATAAGGATACAGAAAAATTGAAAAAAGATTTCTATAGGTCAGTAATTTCCTTGTTAAGAATATCATTGTTGTACAAATATTGTTTTTTAAGTATGTTAATGTGTTTTAGTTCATAAATTAATTTGATGTGTTATTGTTTATATAATTGTTAATAATATTTTAAAATATAAGTTGTAATTTTAAGTGATTTATAATTTTTAATGTAATTGCTAAAAGTATTTTATAGTGTCGTAGCATGTTTCTGGGTTTATAGTGGTATAGGGTGGAAAGTTATTCGAGTAACAATTAATTAATAATTTATTATTAATTATTTAATTGATTTTTCATTATGTAAATTGTGTGATAAATTTATATATTAGTTATTTTTTAGGTGTGGTCTGTTGGGTTTGTAGAGATATACGGTGAGAAGGTAATTAAGTAATACTTAATAATCATGTATTTTTTATTAATTAATTGATTGATCATTCATTATGTACATTATGAAATATTGATTTGGTTTAGTTATATTCTAGTTGAGTGTTGCTCGGTTTGTAGGGGTATAGGGTGGGATGCTAATTAGGTAATGTCCAATTGACAAATAATCATTAATTCTTACTTCATTATTTAATTGATTATCAATTATATAAATTGTGTTATACATATTTATATTTTAAATGTGAGTCATTAGGTATGTGAGGTATAGTGTGGTTAGTTAATTAAGTAATAAATACATTTGAAAAAATACACTGATAATTATTGTTTAGTATACATGCACATTTTGTAATTTTTAATAAATAATTTTTGGGGTAAATTAATAATATTCATATAAAGATTTGTATGTTTATTTTAAATTAATAGGGTTGTTAAAATATGTAATGTGTTTGAGGTTACTTAATTTCCCCATTGTTGCACAGACTGGAGTGGGAATAATAAATATTACCCTTCCGACGTCCAACTCTTTCCTTACTGTTGCACAGACTGGAGTACGAATAGTAAATTACCCACTCCAAAGTCTAAAGCTATCCCTACAGTTGGACAGACTTTAGTGGGAATAGTAAATTTCACCCCTGGGAAGTCCAGCGCTTTCCCTACTGTTGCACAGACTGAAGTGGGCATGATAAATGTAACCCCTCCAAATTCCAACACTTTCCCTACTGTTGCACAGACTGGAGTGAGAATAGTAAATCTTACCCCTCTGATGTTCAATGCATTCCCTAATGTTGTAGAGACTGGAGATGGAATAGTAAATCTTACCACTCCTAAGTCTAATACGTTCCCTACTTTTGACCTGTTTGGAATAAGAATAGTAAATGTACCTCCTCTGAAAGCCTAAGCTTTGACTACTGTTACATAAACTGGGGAGAGGATGTGGCCTAATGGCTAGGACAGTCAGCCTCAAATCTGGGGAACCGGGTTTGAGTCATGGCAGGTACGCCCAACATCCTGTGACTATCGGCAAATCACTTGTAAAGCGCTCTAACACCCGATACCCTTGGGTCAAGTTTGTGTTCTATAATACTCCATTAACAAAAACAGGAGTGGGAATAGTATTTCAAGTATTCCCACACCTCAATACTTTTCCTAATATTGTTTAAAAATATCTACTTTAAACATTTTTTATTTTATATTATTTGCTTATAAATTTAAAAAAATGTTATGCCATTTTTTGTAAAAGTCTTTATTTGGGATTTTATAGTTCTCTTTTATATTTAATTAATTTGGTAATTTATTTAATGTTTTGCAGTTGATTTGTTAATATTGTTTATGTTTAATTTATGAAAATGACGTGTAAATTTTGCTGTGGTAAATGGAAGAATTAATTGCCAGAAATGAAGAAGAAACAAGAATGAGGAAAGCACATAAATAGAGATAAGTTGGACATATACCTTTGCAAAGAAAGTTGAACCCTTGAGATCCAAGGAGAGGATAAATTAAACTGGATCTGAAAATATGAGAGCTACTGAAATGGAAGTGAGCTCAGATGCGGGCTCCTTTGCTGATGAAAACCCAAAATAAAAAATGGATTTTTATTTGGAGATCAGACTGTTGAGAATGGCAATGCCACAACAAGGAAGAGGCAGAAGAAGAGGAAGAGGCCGGGGACATGGTGGCACAGGACGAGGAGGGGAAAGAGTAAGAACTGACAACACATAGGTTATAACCGCAATGCAAGAATAGAATCTAAGATGAATTCACGAGTCTCAATATTTCGGACACAATTTTAATACCAACTAAAGGGACGATCTCAAAATATTGATTGAGCTTTTCTCCTAACTCCAGCCCTGTCTTTGTAAACCTATGCATTCAAACCCATGAATTCATAAGGAGGTTGAAGCTATGTAAATACTATGTAATGAAATCTCGAATCCATTAAGGAGTGGTGAGGGATGTACAACACGCAAGTCTGAATTCACAATTGGAGAAATCCCTGAATTAGTGTCACTAAGTGAACTAGAAATGGAAAATAAAGGCACAACATCCATGACACTGGGTGAAGGGAATACATATATTGATCACCTGGAAAGAATTAGATTTCAGACTGACACACACATTGAAAGTGGCTTAAAACCACAAAGTGAGTTCTGGCCTCAACTACCTAGCAATATGATTGATGTCTTCTTTGTATTAGTGGTGGACGACATTATCGTTCTATGGAAAAAATCCAGACATCAGAGCAACAATAATTTCTCACCCAAAGATTGGAAGGAACAAAATCAACTCAGGGATAATGAATCCGTCATTATTAAATCCTCAGATACATGTGGTAACATCATTCTTATGGACAAAAACAAATATGTAACGGCAGCATACAGACAGTTAAACAGAAGGGATCATTATGGGAATCTGAGAAGTAATCCAACCATAGAACACCAAAGAGAATATCATGAAATGTCAAAAGAATGGCTGGATCAGGGACTTCTGCAATTTGAGGACTACATGTACCTCAGATTCGACCACCCAAAGAATGCCATCATGTAATGCTTACCAAAAATCCACAAGGATAAAGAAAATCCTCCAGGTAGGCCCATTGTTAGTATTATTCAATCTCTTCTGGAGAACATGTCTAGGTACTTGGACATATTTCTCTTTGGATATGTCACCAGACTGTTCTCTTATGTTAGTGACACTAATGATTTCCTGTGCAAAATCAATTATATCCCCTGGAAGGAGTCATACATAATGGTGACGGTAGATATGACTTCCTTCTACACTACCATAACACACGAATATGGAATAGATGCATGGAACTAGTTTCTGAGAGCCTGCCCAAAAAATTTCACACAGAACACATGGATGATCATGATGAAGCTTTGATATTGCCTCACCCACAATGTGTTACTATTTGATAACAAGCTCTATCTATCTGCAGAAGCAGGGAACCACCATGGGGACCTCCTGTACACCCATATAGGTTGATCTATACATGGGGTGGTAGGATAAGAAAGTCACATGGTCGAATGACAGCACAATATTCATGGAGAGAGTCATACTGTGGGTGCACTTTATTAATGACCTGTTCATAATATATCCCAGAGAGGAATCACTCCTATTAGAATACCTCAAAAGGTTAAGCCAGAACATCTTCAACATACGACAGACCACCACATGGAGCAACATCAGCATAGCATTCCTGGATGTTCTACTGTATATGAATGATGATAAGTTAAAGCCTTACATTTATTGTAAGGAGACTGTGTGTACTTCTATTTTAAATGGAAACAGTGGGCACCCCAAGGCACTAAAGGGGAGCATCCCTTACAGCCAACTGTTGAGAGCTTGTAGACAATCAGGTGGCTCCTGGAATGGGGATACTTAAAGAAAATTCTGGATGAAGCATACTAGCGAGTATGTACATGGAAAAGAGAGGAGATACTGTGTAACAGGGAGAAGAGTGATCATATCGAAACTCATCCAATGGGAAGAACTGATCAGATTGAAACCCATATTCGGTTCTTCATGGAATACAATGAGTATCACTGCATTAAATCCATACTGGAACAAAATTGACACATTCTCCAACATGATGAGCATATAAAAGAGAAAGTGGACCAGCACCCACGAATTACATATCGAAATGCCAGGTCATTGCGTGACATAGAAGAAGTATGTATACCAGTGTATAAAAGTGAAACTAGTTGGCAAACAAAAACCTATTTTCGCAAAGTCTGGAAGGTGTAAAGCATGCTCACATGGAATCAACAAAAGGGAGTATGATACATTTGAAGGAAGACCACAGGAGAATAATGAAAGGATCACATGTAATACTGAGTTTGTGGTCTATGTGCCATATTCTGGTTGTCGAATTAAATACATACTCAAAAACAATGGGAGAGGTAGGGAAGTGTAGGAACACTCTCTTGATCCCCAGTTATATATCAGTAAACAAAAAAAGAGAGGTTCATGTCTCTCAAAAGCCACTTGGATGGAGCCACCAGATTTCAAGAAACTCGCACCCTATTTGGGTTTGAAGGAAAGCCCTCACACACTGACCTAGTCAGTGTCATGCTTCATCATCGGGCCCCACCGAAGAGATCTAGTGCCTCTTCGGTGTGCTGCGACGCCAGAAGACTGCGGAGCTGGTATTGTGTAACGGGAGTGTTGTGAGGGTAAATAAACTTAAACTTAAAAGTGTCTAAAGGGTATCTAAAAAATTTTTATTAGTGATCCCTAGGACACAGATACAAAGGTACTATGTGTCTGAATTGTAAAAGCCAAGGTAATGGTTGGTTTAATTCAGATATAGTATTAAATTAGTATGTCAACATGTTTCAGCCTTAGTGTTGGTTTGATTTTACCTAGGCATTCGTCAGGACAGTGATAAACCCCAGCGGTATGGGCTCTCTAATCACCCACCCTAACCTGGGGACGTGAAAGTGAAAAAATAAAAGTGTTTAAAGTGCATAAAAATCGGAAGAGCAAATGCTCATTCCCAAAAATCACTCCTAATTTGGAGTGTCTTGGCACCTGTAAAACAAAAAGTACGGACAGACATATAGGACAAACAAACAATTATTTGTAGGGCTATGCCAAAGTACTTTTACGGTTCATGGTGTTCCAAATCAGTGGCAGCAAACGTGTTCCCAGAATAACTGCTAGCGTTAAGCACCTTCCACATACCCTATAGGGAAGATATAACTAGTTCTGGGAAGTGTAGTGAAAAAGTAGTGATTTAAAATAAGCCATCAGTGGCTTCAAGGGGTTAAAATCACATGGTATGAGTGTTTCAGAGGATCAATAGACAAAGAGTCAGTGACCCCCGCACGCAAGTATAATATAAAAACAAGTCTCACTTTAAAGCTTGGCGCTATCTGCACCATGAGTCTCAGGAGGGGGGATGGAGTGTCCCTGGCACATCCTAAAGGTAAGAGAAAATAGGCTAGAAACATACGGAATCGCGATTGACTTAGCTCGATAGTATGGAGTTAGTCCGATCCTCTCTGTAGCATTACTCACGCCCTCAGCACTCTCAGCCCGCTTGTACACCTAGTACTGCCTCTACCGGACCCCGACGATGGAGAACGGGGCCGGTGGGTTTGTTTTTAAGTGGCTGTGAAACGCTGTTCGCGCTCTTCCGGGTGGGCGTGGCTCTACCAGACCGAGGCCAGGGAGTACTGTCCCATGGGCGCGGTCGGTAGAACTGAGTGAAAACGAGGCTTGGATGCGCTCGTTGTCCTAGCAACCTCTTTTTCACAGAGAGGCACGCTACTAGCGGGCCAATCCTTCACAACGAGGCTTGGTTGTCCTAGTTGTCATGGAAACCTCGATGCCAGCCTCGTGTAATGTTTACTTTTGATGGGTGGGTGGGTGTATCGTCTAGGAACCAACATCATTGGGCTCAATGATGACATTCCATGGAATAGTGTACTCAGCTAAAAGCCTTTGATTCAAATGTCTTCAAAAACTCATGAACCATGTATGTCCGATCAGTAGCGCTCCAGTTAATAACATTGCGCGTAATTGACCTTGCGCTCTTAGAAAAATGGTTATATTGAAGTAGATCTCAATTAAACACATTAACCAATTGATACGGTATTACACTGGCGTAATAGCAAGCCCCGTTGTAATTTTATCACCTTAAATATCTCACATGACAACAAACCCTAACGTGTCTTGCCGCCATACACTTCCTTTATTATGTGGTTAATTTTGTTCCCCTTTTTCGAGAAATAAACCCCAGAACCGAAGCCTAACAATCAAGGATCGGCCCATTAAAAGTAAACATTACACGAGGCTGGCATCGAGGTTTCCATGACAACTAGGACAACCAAGCCTCGTTGTGAAGGATTGGCCCGCTAGTAGCGTGCCTCTCTGTGAAAAAGAGGTTGCTAGGACAACGAGCGCATCCAAGCCTCGTTTTCACTCAGTTCTACCGACCGCGCCCATGGGACAGTACTCCCTGGCCTCGGTCTGGTAGAGCCACGCCCACCCGGAAGAGCGCGAACAGCGTTTCACAGCCACTTAAAAACAAACCCACCGGCCCGTTCTCCATCGTCGGGGTCCGGTAGAGGCAGTACTAGGTGTACAAGCGGGCTGAGAGTGCTGAGGGCGTGAGTAATGCTACAGAGAGGATCGGACTAACTCCATACTATCGAGCTAAGTCAATCGCGATTCCGTATGTTTCTAGCCTATTTTCTCTTACCTTTAGGATGTGCCAGGGACACTCCATCCCCCCTCCTGAGACTCATGGTGCAGATAGCGCCAAGCTTTAAAGTGAGACTTGTTTTTATATTATACTTGCGTGCGGGGGTCACTGACTCTTTGTCTATTGATCCTCTGAAACACTCATACCATGTGATTTTAACCCCTTGAAGCCACTGATGGCTTATTTTAAATCACTACTTTTTCACTACACTTCCCAGAACTAGTTATATCTTCCCTATAGGGTATGTGGAAGGTGCTTAACGCTAGCAGTTATTCTGGGAACACGTTTGCTGCCACTGATTTGGAACACCATGAACCGTAAAAGTACTTTGGCATAGCCCTACAAATAATTGTTTGTTTGTCCTATATGTCTGTCCGTACTTTTTGTTTTACAGGTGCCAAGACACTCCAAATTAGGAGTGATTTTTGGGAATGAGCATTTGCTCTTCCGATTTTTATGCACTTTAAACACTTTTATTTTTTCACTTTCACGTCCCCAGGTTAGGGTGGGTGATTAGAGAGCCCATACCGCCGGGGTTTATCACTGTCCTGACGAATGCCTAGGTAAAATCAAACCAACCCTAAGGCTGAAACATGTTGACATACTAATTTAATACTATATCTGAATTAAACCAACCATTACCTTGGCTTTTACAATTCAGACACATAGTACCTTTGTATCTGTGTCCTAGGGATCACTAATAAAATTTTTTTAGATACCCTTTAGACACTTTTAAGTTTAAGTTTATTTACCCTCACAACACTCCCGTTACACAATACCAGCTCCGCAGTCTTCTGGCGTCGCAGCACACCGAAGAGGCACTAGGTCTCTTCGGTGGGGCCCGATGATGAAGCATGACACTGACTAGGTCAGTGTGTGAGGGCTTTCCTTCAAACCCAAATAGGGTGCGAGTTTCTTGAAATCTGGTGGCTCCATCCAAGTGGCTTTTGAGAATTAAATACATAGGCAGCAATATCGATAAAGTAGAGTACACATCCAACAACATATGAGAGTCATTAGAATTCAAGATAGAAGCGACCAGTGGCAAAGCACTTTTGGGAAGTTCACAATGGAAACCCAAGCAGTCTCCAATACTATGGGATCAAACTGTTATCCTCTCAGTCCTCAGGATCAGAGTGATGTTAAAACAAGGCCACCTCCTGATCTATCCAAACCCAGATTGCTGTAATAGCTATGGGTCAAGGAAGGATCAAGCGAGGGCAAAACCGCGGGGAAGGAAGGGGACAGCAGGGAGGGAGATCTGAAAGACAAACAACAAGACTGTTGGTACCAGTTTCTATGCACTAGATAAAACACAACCACAACAACCCACCAATAATAATATATACCTGTAAAGGAAACTAAAGTCACGGTACTGTAAGGGTATGGCACCTCTTTATCATCCAATCCCGAGAAGGATACAAATGTAGCTATGTTCCCCTGTAACACACAAAGAATATCCCTTACACTCTATTATGTTTTCCCTTGACTATGTATGTTTTGGATACTTGTGTGTTAGTACCTGTGATAGAGGGGAAGGTCTTGTATAGCATCTTGTCAGCACCGTGATTCTATGACACACATTGTATTGAAATAATAACAATAAAGGGTTGCTTCACCTTGTTGAGAACAAATGAAGTTACAGTACCTGAGCCAATGATATAGGAATCCTTACGATATCTCAACTGGTACTTGTGGTAATGTAATTTCGCAATATTTCCCAGCAGGAGTCGCACGACGCAAACTCGACCGACAGGAATTACTCCTACCAAGCCTGGTAGGACAATGAGGGTATATGGCGGGATTTCGTCCTCCGCAAGAGCCTCGGAATTGAGACTCACCAACGGAGGGCAAGGATGCAATAAGAACCCTTTCAGAAACAATGATCCTCCGCATGAGCCGATGCAAGAAGGCTCGCCAACGGAGGAACGCAGACGCATTAAACTCCCAACAAAGGAACCAGGAGTCCTCCGCATGAGCCGATGCAAGAAGGCTCGCCAACGGAGGAACTCCGACACGGTAACTCCAAAATAGAAGAACAAGGATTCCCCCGCATGAGTCGATGCAAGAAGGCTCGCCAACGGAGGAACGCAGACGCAGTAAAACAAACCGGCAGAAATGCCGATACGAAATAATGCAGCAGTGAGCCGTACGGGATCCAGACGTTAAACCTGAGAACAGAATGAACACTGAAGTTCTGGTCAGAGAGACAGCAAGTACTTGGTCTACGAAGCAAGAATATCCGACAAGGAAAACAGGAAGTTTCCTCCTATATAGAACCGCCCATCAGTAGGCGCTAAGCATTCTGGGACCTGTAGTTGTTTTCCATACCTCCAGGGCACACAGTCAGTTTCTCCCGTCTTGAGGCGCTCAAGGGATCGTGACACAAACGTATTAAGGGACATCCATGGAATGAAGACAGTGAGTTAGAGCTACGGAGATGTGAA